>NC_072459.1:11901500-12191500 GCF_027596085.1 Anoplopoma fimbria | reverse complement strand
TGACTACTCTGCCGGATATAAACAAAGCCAATGTTGACCTGGCAGCCATCGCTGACCAAACAGCCTTCATTGAGTATTACAGGTAGGTGGAGCCTGGAGTGATTGACACCATTTAATTTAGTCTGTTATTGGTTGAGGTAAAGAATGCCCCTCAGAATGGGACTATAAGTGATCCAGACCAGACACAGAGCAGATGGGATTTTATTGATCTTCCCTCTGGAACACAGACCGGAAAAGCTATTTTGTCTTGATTGCTAAATAAATGAAAGCTGAAATTGAGCTTATTGCCCGCTGTGCAGTTTGAGCCCTGATGCTTATGTCCCAACAAAATGTTATGCATGGCAGAGTGACTATTAGACCATAAATGATCTCCTTATCCGCAGACCACTGCTCAAATCGATTGCAATTATTATTTTCATGTGGTTTTCTTTTTGAGAACTTTCTTTAAAAAATAAAAAGGAACTGTGAAAAAGTATTGAAAGGCCAAGACTGAAATTCAATAAACAGAGAGAAAAATAATAAACTTAATCAACAACAAAGTAGTCTAAATGAATAAAATATCCAGCGTTAATTTAGGAGAGGGATGGTAATTTATGACACTCCAAAGGCTGCTGCTCCAAACTGTGAGTGTAATTTTATAGCTTGGGTGGCTTGTTTTATTCCTCAGCACATAAAACTTCATAGCGCTGTTATGCCGTGAAGTTGCCCATTTGCAACCTGTTCATTACAGTACTGTAGGAGTATTTTGGACTAAATTTGAATGAGAGACTCACAGGAGACAGATTTAGGGTGGTATGGTACCTTCTGCAAAAGCGTTTGTTTGATATGCATTATAGATGCAAAGTTAGTCAGGGAACAGAGCTTATCTGGATGAATGTGTGCAAGTTCCGCAGCGACCTGAAGTTTATTTCATCTAATCAAATTCATCCCATAACTCCTGTCCGTCCCAGTGGATTGCAGATTTAGCAGAAGTAAATTGAAGTGTAAAGCAGTCATTCAGAAACACTCTAAACACTGAAGTGCTATTCCTTCTTCAGCCTCATTTCACCTTAATCTGACTGATAAAACATATGTTGAGTCATATTTGTCACCAAATTTCATTGCATATGTTAAAACTGTATTCTACAGTACATACAGATGAATTCAAGCCTGTGTCCTCCAAAGTTTAAAAAAAAGATATACACGGCTCCTACTTATGCAACTGTACAGCACAGTGCATTGCTTTGTTTACTTGTTATGAGACTCATCTCCCTGTGTCTATGGACGGCTATGTTAGTCACCTAGCCCCTGGTTATATACCAGATAGGCAGTCTTAGATAAGCAGCTCCATTTCTTTAACTCTATGCCTAAGTGTTTTCGCTTCATATTAATGCATATGTATGACTATTATGACCTAAAATCTATCCTTTGTTATGTTTGGAATTTGTTAAAATGGAGGTGAGAAAGTTCTGCACATATTGTAGTTTTTAAAAGTGCAAAGAGACAACGTGTGTTCAGAAGGACGTGTTTATCGCCATCCAAACAATCTAAGAACGCAGATGATTCATGATTTATGACCTCAAGAGTCCGTCTTGCTGGTTGCCATGTAAACCTGTGTGTAGCAGAAAGTGTGTTTATACACGATAAAGTAATACATTTGCATAGCTCTGCAGTCAAGGTCTTAATCAGGCCTTTCTACTTGTCGCTAAAATACATTATAAAGCCCAACTGGAATCATGAAATAAAACTTTGTTTATTCTATTTGTTTGATCATGAACATTTTGACTTATTTAGGATTTTTTTTATGTATAGCTAACATAAGTTGCCATATTTTCTTTTTTGCTTCTCGTTAATGTAATTAAAAGTTATAGCAAAGTTCTCTGACTTT
Source organism: Anoplopoma fimbria (assembly GCF_027596085.1). NCBI lineage: Eukaryota > Metazoa > Chordata > Actinopteri > Perciformes > Anoplopomatidae > Anoplopoma > Anoplopoma fimbria. The sequence goes on along the minus strand of NC_072459.1, from coordinate 12,189,633 downwards.
TTGCATGACACGGCACAAATAACAACATTTGTATCACTGGTAGCTATTCTCTCGTTCACATATTTCCATTATTAATTAATTCATACATATTCCCACATGGTGTGTTGTTCCACCCTGTCATGACACCAGATCTTCTTTTGGACTAGAGTTGCTGCTTTGATAATTCTGACACCAATCTCCTGGGCTTTGATTGAATTGCATGGAGCCATTGAGCTATGAACAGCCTGTGGCAGGGCTTTATTGATGAACAGCGAATGTTATGGCCAACCCAGTGCAACTTGAACAAGGGAAGAAATTACACCATTCTGTTTTCCAAAATGATATCCTCCCTTCCCTATTCTGTTTCTGAATTCTTGCCTGTCCCTGTGCTCAGACAAACGATCTGCAGTTCTGTTTATGCAGATAAAGTAACGTGCAGTCTCTTTTAGTGTTTATCTCTAACCGTATTCCCTCCTCTGTGAGCAGTCTTTTTTCAAAGTCTATTAGTGTCTAGACTTCTTCACATAGCATGAGAGAATCATATTCTCTAGTGACCTTGGTGTACAGATTTACTACGATACTTCACAGCCAGAATCTGCAGAATTCACCATCCTGAACATCATCGTCTTTAATTTCCTCTGTCATTGCTAAAAGATTTAAAATGCTACCGGGGCTCGTGGAGTTAAGAATGTGTCATGAGCATTTCCACGTGTTTGGTTGGTCAGAACACACACTCTTACACAATCACACACACATACACACTTCAGGTCCAGGCTGCCTGTGAAGGACATTTTCAGAGCTTGAAAAATTAATGGCTATGGATTTGTGGTGTTGAATTATTAAGCCAACAGGGTGGAAATTACCTGAAACAGATGTGCTCTAACTGCGAGACAAGAATGCTGATGTACATCACAAGGATCTCACACATTCGTTCCTGAACATATGTTGGGCCGGCACTTCCTGAGGCTTGTCCAATAAAGTATGCTGTCTGCAAGTGAAAGCAACCATCAGAGCTGTAATACTGATGCCTCCTGTTTCGTAGGTGGCTGACCTATCTGCTGCTGCTGATCCTGGACCTGGTCATCTGCTTGGCCATGTGCTTGGGGATGGCCAAGCAGTCTCGATGGCTGCTGATCACGTAGGTACCCAGTGTGTGTATGTGGAAGGATTTGCTTTTCATCTTGTTTTTGAGGCCTTTTTTGTTTTTGTTGTTTTTTCTCGCGGTCCATCTATGTTCTCTTTGTCCTCTGCCTGGATCACAGACTGCAGGCAGACAGGGCACCAGTCAGCCTCACTGGCTCCATATAGGTCACTCCATTAACAGCACCAGCGATAGTATTACATCTTCAAATAGCACTGATAATAGCACTGCCCTTATCCGTCTCCTCAGTGACTTGCATTTTATTTCCACATACAATTAAAGGCAACTCTATGGTATATTTTATACTAAATCAAACCAATACAGTTTGTGTATTTCATATTTTATATCAAAATTGTTTAAAACCACGGATGTTTCTCCTCTAAACAATAGAAAATTTTGGATTCCTAAACTCTGAAAGAATTGGAACGATTAGGAGTAGGAACGTTTTGTTAGGAAATTGCAACCATTCATTTAAACCAACACGGATGTCTGACAAGCACATCCACAGTCAGACTTCCCATCCCATTTGCCCAATTTAGTGCAGCCTACGTGTCGGTGTTAGCAGATGATACCCAGGATCCCTCCTCACAGCCCTCTCTGATGGGTCTCACTAATGCCTATTGATCGCACAAGCAGGATGAGTACGCTCCCTCAACTAATTATTAAGTGCTCTCAGGCTACTTTATGGGTGCTTTCAAGAGGGTCCGAGAAGTGAGCTGAGAACAGAATCCCTCTGTAACCTTTTTACATCCATCAGGGGGCCATTCCTTCTCTTTTACAGGGTTTATCTCCCTATAATTTACATCACTTTCTCCAGTTTCTGCCAGTGATGACAAAGAAATGGGGGTTAATAGTGGGGGGGTTTGTTTTTATCTCCTTTTTTTCTCATAAAACCACCTCCACAATGTGAAGACACTGTTGAACCCTTCTCTCTTTCCAGACAAAAAGGGGGAAAAAAACATAAGAGGTCGACAAACCAAAGATTGTGGTAGCTTTTGATTGACAGCAACATGGCAGAGTGATTGACAGCCATGATTGACAGAAAGAGCAGCCAATTAAGATGCTGCTAGTGGAATCCAACAGAGCAGAAATGACAAAAGACAGGGATCAAAAGTCCCCAGACTTCAAGTAGAAATAACTTTAGTTTAGCCATTTTGATACCTCTATTAAACAATTGCTCCAATCAAACATATCTGAATATAATCAATCTTTTCTCTGTAAGTCTAGAGCTAACAAGTAATTGCGCATGTAGTTATGAGTTGATTTATCTTCATATCACCCCCATAATAACTAGAATTCTGGCCGTATCGTCTAATCTACGTTGCACCAGTACAAAGTGCGAGTTGGGCCTCTGTCTTCAGGCAGAAGGAGAACAATTCCCAAGCAAACGCTGAAAATAATAAATCAAATTAACTAGGTTAAAATGTGCTGAAGATCACTGTTACAAGGACAAGCTGATTCATCTGCTTCTCCCCATGTGTCTTTTTCTTTGTCTGTATCTCGCTGACACCCCAATCTTTCTCATTCCCATTTGCTGTTTTCTTCCAGGATCACGGCTTTTGTAGTGCTGTCTATGATCCTAAGCTGGGCCTCACTGGGAGCAGGCACTGCTACAGCTGTGGTGAGAAGACGCTGTCTTTTAAAAAAATATTCTTTTCAAAATTTAACTTTCTTGCTTCTTTATTTATTTATTCATGTAGGGTTGCATTTTATATTCTGCTCTTGCAAACCAGTTGGTTATTTTTTGACCCACAGCGTCAATGGAAGGTGGTGGTTCTTGTATTTAGCTTCCCACCTCTTGCCATTACTTTCCGTGTGGTTTTATTGTCAATACGCATTCATTCTTGGACATCTTTCCTGGTTAAAGAGTATCTGTATCTGTTTGTTAAGTCTACAGCGAGCACTTTTCTATGGTCATGCAGTGAAGCTGATTACAAGTCCCTTGCGTTTTAGGTTTATCAACCCTCAGCCGTACAGTTGTAAACAAAGCTGTTTCTAGCATTAATTACTAGCCCTGCTTTCTTCAAAATCTCCTGTTTTGTTGTGCTCAGCTTTATTTGTCTGTCAGTCCTCCTTATGTCTGACAGATTGCTCTCCCTTCCTGTCCGTACACCATGTGTGCAGTACATCTGGGCTTAGTGGGTTCAATGAGCTCATATAAGGGGCACTGTCTGGGGTACAAAGAGTAACCCCTTACTTCCAGCATTCCTCCTCTCTCACTGTCTCCTCTCCTAGATCTCCTTGCCTCCTGTAGATTATTCTGTCCGCGGATTATCCACTAGGAATTTACATCTGGACAGCTGTTTAAGTGAGGCAAGGGGAAAGCGAGAATGAAGCAGAAGAGGGGTTGATAGCTGGTTTGAACCTGGAATTAACTACACAGGCGTGAAATATAGACATATCTTTTGGTTCTCTGTGAATGCAGAGCTTCTCTGCAGGTGTAAAACCCGATTACCAATAGCTAGGACTGTGCCTCTGGCTTAGTTTAGCCCATAATAGTGAAGCATGAACCCGCATTGAAACCAAAATTGTTGAGCACAGCTTTTCTTCAGGACACATCTCTTAGTCACTGGAAAGGCTGTCCTCGACCAAAACCATTCTTAGTCCACTATCACTCATACAGTTTTGTTGACTAATCGGTTAGTTGATTTAATTGACCACTTTTATTATTGTATCTACTAGAAAAGTGCTCATACGTTTCTCATCAGTGATGAGCTAGAAAAAAAGCATTAAAAAGCATTAATCAACTAAAACAATCATAGTTGACTGAGACCAAAATTTCACAGGGGAGCTGATGTAAATTTGCTCAGAACTGTAATTGCCTTATTAATAGATAAAGGCCAGTCCTCCACAGAGAAGGGGATTATCAAAGAACCCAGCTTTCAGTCAAATCATTTGAATATAGGACAGTATGCAAAAAGTAAACTTGTTGCACCTGCACATCATTACTCAAAAACTGCATGCTGCAAAAACATTGTGCGTCTTGAAAGGAAGGTAGATGATAGCGTTGGCCTAGAAAATGCTCATACATTTATACATATTTGATGAGACCAAGCATAAACAAAATGTCCCCGCTTATATAATGAGATAGTGATGAAGGGTAACATACATACAGTGCCTGAAACACGTCACTTCACAGTTTTTATGATCGCAATCTAGTTTAGAGGGGTAAATTGAGGTTGAATAAGTGTAAATTGAAGGTTAGTCAGCCTGTTATGTGTTTTGTCTTGCTTTACAGTTGTATTTCCATGTGTGTTATTTAGTTGTATCCTTTTTTTTCATAGTCACATCTTTTTTTTATAGATCATTGCTTAGTAAAGTCCTTTGAGCTGCGCTTTACAACTAGAGGCTGTAGAACGAACTTTTCATTGGGACTGACATGAAAAGCAGTGGACTCAAGTTTATATAAGAAATAAATTACATGAAGCTTTGATGTTTCATTCTGCAGATTTCTTGATCCCTTTGAACTTGATCAATTTGAACAGCAGCCTGTTATTTTTCCCAGCTGTCAATTATGCATGTCTATAAAAATGTAATAAGTTATTTTTGTTTTGCCCTCTTTTTATGTTTTAGGGAAGAAGTGCAGAGATACTGTGGCCCTTTATTATTAATGCATGCCCATGGATGTTTTTAAGAGCATGAACAGATTTAGCAGATTTCATCCATGGTCATTAAAGCAACTAATGCTCTACATGGTCAATACAGCATGAGGCCAGTCCCTACATACCAGACATTTTTCCGTTTGCTTGTTTAAAGTGTGCATTTTCTGTCAATACCATCATTTCACAGGCTCACTCTGCAGAGTTAAATGGTGATAAAAATGTTGTAAAATAAATAGTTTGTGTTGGGTGAGCGATTGTCCAAAACTGCCCAGTGCAAACTCAGTTTCACTCAGTTGCAGCACAATAAATTGGATCTAGTTCATGGCTTGAATAAATATTGCACTTCCTTTTGGTCTATACTTGCAAGATTACAGCATGTTGTTGTTTTCCTACAGGGCACCAGTGACTTTTGTGTGTCTCCACACAAATATATTGTTAACCAAACCAAGGATTTCCTCAGTGCAGGTAATTCATCTCCACAAGCAGAATTGCACAAACACCACCTCTCTGTCACTGAGTTTTAAGATACAATGCTAATCTCTTCCCCTGTCTCCCTATTTCTCTCACCCACCAGATGTTGCACACTATTATTTGTTCTGCAGCCCGAATCTACCAAACCCTTTCCAACAGGTATTGACAAAATGTCCAAAGTCTCAGCTGACTGCTTAAACATGAATTTAACACAGAGTCACATGCTGGAAAATGTATTTCTATTTTAAAATAGTTTTTTCCTTGTTAGATGCTAAGCTGCTAGATCATCATCTGTTCCTAATCGGATAAGCTCTGAAAAATGAGCACCCAACACTAATTTAATTACTTACTGTGATCAAAGAATATTCCTTTTTCATATGCCGGTCTCCAAAAATTAGCTGTATCTTTTACCCTGTGCATAATCTCTGCCTTGGGGTACTCACAAGCAAGAGTTATTTATTCAATTTACTGTATATAATGCATAAAGGCAGCCACTGTTTAGAGGCCACTGGGAAATTCTAAGGAAAGAGGAAGAGGAATTAAGAATTCTGAGTTATTTCTGTTTAAAGACATCAGCCCATCACTTCTTGCATATATGACTTTGGAAAGAAATATTTAGACACCTAACACACACACACACACACACACATATATATATATATATATATATATATATATATATATATATATATATATATACACAGCGGGTAAAATAAGTATTGAACACCCCACCATTTTTCTCAGTAAATATATTTCTAAAGGTGCTATTGACATGAAATTGTCACCAGATGTCGGTAACAACCCAAGTAATCCATACATACAAAGAAAACCAAACAAACAAGTTCAGAAATTAAATTATGTGTAATAAAATGGAATGACACAGGGAAAAAGTATTGAACACGCTTACTGAAATTTATTTAATACTTGGTACAAAAGCCTTTGTTGGTAATGACAGCTTCAAGACGCCTTCTGAATGGAGAAACTAGTCGCATGCATTGCTCAGGTGTGATTTTGGCCCATTCTTCCACACAAACAGCCTTCAAATCTTGAAGGTTCCGTGGGCCTCTTCTATGAACTCTGATCTTTAGTTCTTAGCATAGATTTTCTATTGGATTCAAGTCAGGTGATTGGCTGGGCCATTCTAGCAGCTTTATTTACTTTCTCTGAGACCAATTGAGAGTTTCCTTGCATGTGTGTTTGGGATCATTGTCTTGCTGAAATGTCCAACTTCGTTTCATCTTCATCATCCTGGTAGATGGCAGCAGATTTTTATCAAGAATGTCTCGGTACATTTTTCCATTCATCCTTCCTTCAATTATATGAAGTTTGCCAGTGCCGTTTGCTGAAAAACAGCCCCACACCATGATGTTCCCACCTCCAAACTTCACTGTTGGTATGGTGTTTTTGGGGTGATGTGCAGTGCCATTTGACCTCCAAACATGGTGTGTATTATGGCATCCAAAGAGTTCAATTTTGGTCTCATCTGACCAGACTATATTCTCCAAGTATTTCACAGGCTTGTCTAAATGTTGTGCAGCAAACTTTAAACGAGCTTCAACATGCTTTTTCTTCAGCAATGGAGTCTTGCGTGGTGAGCGTGCATACAGGCCACGGCGGTTGAGTGCATTACTTATTGTTTTCTTTGAAACAATTGTACCTGCTAATTCCAGGTCTTTCTGAAGCTCTCCACAAGTGGTCCTTGGCTCTTGGACAACTCTTCTGATAATTATTTTCACTTCTCTGTCAGAAATCTTGCGAGGAGCACCTGGTCGTGGCTGGTTTATGGTGAAATGATGTTCTTTCCACTTCCAGATTATGGCCCCAACAGTGCTCACTGGAACATTCAGAAGTTTAGAAATCCTTCTGTAACCAATGCCATCAGTATGTTTTGCAACAATAAGGTTGCGGAGGTCTTGAGAGAGCTCTTTGCTTTTACCCATCATGAGATGTTTTTTGTGTGACACCTTGGTAATGAGACACCTTTTTATAGGCCAGCTGATATTAATTTGCACTGATAAGGGGCCGGATTGCTTTCTAATTACTGATAGATTTCAGATGGTGTCTTGGCTTTTCATGCCTTTTTGCACCTCCCTTTCTTCATGTGTTCAATACTTTTTCCCTGTGTCATTCCATTTTATTACATATAACTTAATTTTTGAACTAATTTGTTTGGTTTTATTTGTATGTATGGATTACTTGGGTTGTTACCGACATCTGGTGAAAATGTAATGTCAATAGCACCTTTAGAAATATATTTACTGAGAAAAATGGTGAGGTGTTCAATACTTATTTTATCCGCTGTATATATATATATATATACAAACTGTATAAATAACTATAGAAAAAACTATAGACTAACTATAGAAAAAATACAGCTGTCACACAAAGCCTGTGCAGAGGTGAGCATCACAACCCTGGTATTTAATTCATGGCTGCTATTCAGAAAGCACTTATTTTGAAGGCCAGCAGACTTAAACATAACCTTGTATTATAAGCACAAAACTCTAGTTGTCTCCCATTGTAATTTTTAATTAGAAATGATTTACAACTAAATGTCGACTGCAAATGTGGTCTTGGAGCTGTAATTGCTGTGAAATAAAATTTTGGAAAAGGCTGACGGTTAAGGTCATCTTACTATATATGACAACGTGTACCAGATGAGGTTTACAAGTTCATGAACAGGATGATAAAGTCAGCTTCCATGATCACTGATCATTGAACCCATTTTAAAATGGTGGAGCACAGAGTGTGAATGTGAAGTCTACTCGCAAATGACAAGGTTCTGTTTCTTGAGAAATGCTCCACCTTCCCACCACAAACTGTTCAAAACTCACACGGCATCATGCAATTTAAGATGGTGGGATCATATTACTACTTATGAATATTTGTATAGTTAGGATAGTAAGTAGTATAGTTATTTAGGATTCTTTTCATGAGCAGTGCTGTAAATTGTAAGGCATGTGTTGAGGGAATTTGTGATCCAATATTTGCTTAAAACCTGCATGCATTGTTATCATGACAGTATCCATAGGGATTAAAATGATGCCTGTTAAGTAGGTAAAGATAATCTTTTCCACTGATGGCCTAGATGATATAAATATTGCTCTTTTGTTTGTGCGTGAGATTGGGTTAGGGGGAATGTGAGGAGGGACAGTGACTGGTGGGCGAGACGGTTGGTGGCTAATCTGGGCCTGTCTGTCTGGAAAGGAATGTGTCCTAAGCGCATTATAAAGCCTCCTTTAATTACTTGTTGACATGATGCTCCCAAACAATGCTTTACTTAATATGATCCTCTCTTTTGTTTGTTGTGTGGATGTCTATGCATGTGATGTTGGTGGTCGATTATGTTTTTGCAGTCTCTGACAATCTGCCAGCGTTCTCTGACCACCATGCAAATCCAGATCCAGGGCTTGCTGCAGTTTTCGGTGCCCATTTTCCCAACTGCTGAGGTAAGTGGCTGGCTGACGGTCTATTACACCGGACCATTGGAAAATGTGTATCATTCTCGCCTCTCTTTTATACCTTTTTATACAGAGAGACCTTTTGGGGATCCAAAGACTGCTAAACTCTACAGAGTTCAGTCTACACCAGCTAACAGCCTTGCTCGATTGTCGCGGGCTACATAAGGTAAGGTCAGATTCTGACCAGGACACTTTTTAATAGGGCTGCTTTGTAGCGTAGCTCAAAGCCGCTTAGAGGACCACCTTGACGGATTTTGAACCATACCTCTATGTACTTCTCATAGGCCGCCCTGTTTATATACACTATTCCAAGTGTCAGTACACTATGTATCTGCTGCAGTGGCTCTATCAACCAACCATCAAAGTCTCCGTTTGCAGGTTTCAGATTGTCAAGAGTTTTATCTGTAAAGGGAATAAGACATCTCAGTACTGAAATGAGTCGTTCTCGCTGCTTTTATCGTACCATCAGATGTTGGCTTTTAGATCACATAACCATTGTATTCTGCTTGTACTGTTGGTGTGTTATTCTTTAACAAAAGTATATAGATAAGGTAAGGTGGAGGCGGGGGGGGCAGATGTTTTCTATTATGCACTGGTGGGGTGGAAGTTTAGTGTACGGGTAGTTAAACATGTGTGCATGTTAGATATGCTATTTACATTAAAAGCTCTAAGAAACTCAATTATGCTCAATAACAGTGACAACACACACAAAGATGCAAATGTGGAGACTGTTCTCAGAGCTTGTTAGTCATTACTCAAATATGAAAATCAAAACAAAATAAAGAATGCATTTGTTACCCACATGTCATCAGAGTAAAATTACTTTCTCAATATAAGAAAACACTGCATTGTGTTTGTGTGTAGAAAGTGGTTTGCAAATTTCTGACACATCTTCTGTGAAAGGCTGCACTTGTTTTTAAGACAGAGAATTCACGCTTAGAATAAGGATCTAATGTTGCCCTTTAAAATACATTACTTCAATGGAACTCAATTAAATGTAGTGGCATAAACAACATGTGTTTGTAATCCATCAGTCTGCCCATGTTGTGTTTGTCTATAAACCTCATAACTCATATTGTCAGAATAGTTATACAAACCTAATACACCTAAGTTCTCTTTGAAAAAAAGTCTGTATTTGTGAAAGTTAATATTGTTACTGGACACTGATAATAACTGACTGCACTATATGTGTCCATTCATCTAGGACTACTTGGATGCCCTAATGGGTGTGTGCTATGATGGGGTGGAAGGGCTCCTCTACCTCTCTTTGTTTTCTCTGCTGGCTGCCTGTGCACTCTCTGCCATGCTGTGCGCGATTTTCAGAGTGTGGACACTAATGTGCAGCAGGTCAGAACCAAGCGACCCCTTTATCCCATTACTCTCTGGCGACAACGCACTAAGCGTTAACGACTGCACTCTCTCTGTTTCTGTCTCTGTGTGTGCTGTGTGTGTGTGTTGGTGTACCCCTTTTATCCAGGGATAAAGAGTATGACGACATAGACGAGGAGGACCCATTCAACCCCCAAGCACGGCGGATGTCCTACAACCCCAGAAGGTCCAACATCCACAGTTTTTGTAGTTACACCAGCAGCATCGGTAGCCAGGCCAGCCTTCATCCACCTCCACAATCTGCCTCTAATGTCATGCCACCTCCTGAATACATGTAAGATCAAAAGATGATGAAAGTAAAGTAGTATTTGTGTGTTTCAATCTCTTACAATTTTCCTTTTTACCTTCCCCTCTCCATCACAGGAATCAGTCCATGCTGTTTGGAGGGAGTCCTCGATATGAGAATGTGCCACTGATAGGGAGAGGATCCCCACCTCCCTCGGTGCGTTGGCCCTATGAGGCACTAGTGTCCCTAGTGTGATGACGATGATGGCACTACTGACCTCAGAACTGCTGTATCACTAACAGAAAGCATGCATAAAAACACCATGAACAATGCATGTACACTGTACAGAACCTCACACTGCCAACACTTAGTGAGGAGAGTTTGCAAGTGATGGAGGACTGCCATCTGCTGGCCATTTACTGAAGTGCATACACTTCTAGCCCAGTGCCAACTCTGTATTCAGACACACACTCTCACTACTAACCTCTCAGCAAATGCTCCTGTTTTTTTCACCACTGCCTTTGATTGTATTTTTTATTCTTACAAAGTCATGGCTTAGACTAATACATACATTATGTATGTGTGAAATAACCATGGATTGTGCTGATTCAAGACAGTGCAGGTATCTGGTTTTAATGGTAGAACTCTTAGTCTATAAGCGTACAGTTTGCCTCCAGAGCTGGAGCTAGATGATAAATAAGGCTGGTAAATCTCATTTAGGTGAAGTTTTTTTTCTGTTAACTTTTCTGTTTGCGTGGCTGTCTCAGTGCTTGAAATGCATTCACAGCATATCAAAGACTTGAAAACACTTTTTAAGGGAAAGAAAGGGAGAGAATGTGGAATGGACCATTGATTAAAATGTTAGTGTACCTCTGTGAGACACATTTTTAACAGGCACTGGCATGTTTTGTTTTTTTTTCTGTGTAAAAGAGGGATTTTTTTTTTCAATCAGCCCTGCGATGCATTTTACTCATGCTTTTATTCAAGCTGTCTCTCAAAATGTTATCTAACTGTTGAATATTGAGCATTGTTTGGTAACTAACCTTTTTGTTATTTTCATTTTTTTACTCAGACATTTAAAAACCGTAAGTTTTTATCATTGTCTTAACTACTTCCCTGATTGGTTTGATTTCCTTTTTCATTCCACTCCTTGAAACGTGCTGTGGGCTTACCTCTGTGGTGATTATTTCTGTGCAGAATGTTTTAACCTATAACCCAAACAGCCCCTTAAAGCTCCATACAGTACCTCAGCTCTGTGACCTTTGACCTTCCGGCACTGTTTTATCCATAGAGTGTTTTATGTGAGTGTCACTTATTCTCTGACCCCTAACTCATGCCCTCTGACTGCTCTCCACCTGGTCTTTAAGTCCCCCGCTACATTAAAGTACCACCTCGATTCCACAACCCCTAATTAAAGAGAAGCTAATCATGAAAAGAAATACTCTCCAAACTTGGATCAGTTTACACTATTTGAACTTCTAATTTGATTTTAAAGTGCTGTTGTTTCAGTGCAGATGTGCTAAATTTTGTTTTTCAATAATTTCCCTTGCAGTACTCGCCCAGTATGAGGACCACCTATCTATCTATGACTGATGCCCAGATCAGACACTTTGGGACTGACTTCCAGGTGTAGCCTGCTACCTACTGAATCCTTTTTGGTGAGCCGATGTCTGAGACTCTGGGTTCCTACCGAGGAGGCTGTCTTCATGGCGTAATCCTGTTTACTGGAGCTGCAGCCTGCCGTCCCAATCTGAGACATGAAAGCAGGCCATATGAGGCGAATACCTCAGAAACACACCAGTGCAGTGCTCTGAAAGTCCTGCATGCAGTTTTGAACTGAGACGGCCTGTTTAAGTTAATCTCAAGACTGTTGCTGATGTTATTATGATGTTTGGAAACACTGTTGCTCCAATACAAGCATTTCTTTGAGCCAAACCAAGAGCCTCTGAGCTGATTGGATCAAAAATGTTTTTTGCCTTTATTGTAGTCCGATGGCCTGCATGGATATGATCATCAATACGGACAGTGTTTTGATGTGAAATGGGATGGCTGAATATGACCCATAGAGCTTCCTTTAAAACATTTAGATTTTTGCAAATTACCTACAATTTGAAGACTATTTTATTCCTTAATTTTTTTGGCCTTTTTGTAATTTTTAATGTGGGTACAGTATGTGAAATAAAACACCATTATTTCAACCTGTCTAAACAATAAGAGAAAATGAAAACCATTCTAAATATTTGGGTTTTGTTGTGAATTCCCCCTGGACTAAATAAGCACAACAGAATGGGATTTGATTCGTTTCCAGGCCTGTATCACTGTGCTGTTACACAGCTTGTGAAACATGAACTGAATTTGTAGAAATTTAAACTTTGTTCTCAGAGCCATACCCTCAGTACCTTGTGAATAAGAAATTGTTCTCTTCAGTGTTTGAGAAATCTGTATGCCATTTTCTGTGTTGAATAATATATCAAACTAAACTAATATTTGACCATAAATGCTGTATTGTAATGTGTCTCCACTCCATAAAACATCTTACAAAGAATTTTAAAAGCGATATTAGCTGTTATATGACAGCTATGTCTTGATACACAACAATAAAGAGTAACTTGACATCAGGCTAAATAGCAGTGTCCTCTCTGGCTGAAAGTTTCCACAGCCCCATTTTTGCACAATTAAATAAAATCCTTTTAACAGACAAGTTGATATTAAGTTGAAAAATCTCAAGAGAATAGGGAAAAAATCCCTAATAGATATCAATTTGACATTTCCCCAGCTGATTAGTTACATTAAGACAATTACTTATTATATTACCAGTTTTTGAAATGCTATGTTTAAATATGCAAATGAGGCATGATCTCATCAAATAAGTGTTCATTTGCATACATTCCCAGAACAGAAATCTGTTTATGGATAATTCCAGGTTAAAAATTCTTGTTTCATTTTGTTGTCGTCCTACTGGAGTGCAAAAGTTTTGCTCTTTTTTTGTTTCATTTTGTTGACATTAAAGTCAGAGGTTTTTACAGAGGGAATTGGGGCTATCTCTTTCTGTCAACAGCCATGAAAAAAAAAAAAATCACCATGTTTCTAGGACGATTTTATATACAGTACCAGTCAAAAGTTTGGACACCTTCTCATGCAATGGTTTTTCTTTATTTCTTTATTTTATTTTCTACATTGTAGATTAATATTGAAGACATCCAAACTATGAAGGAACACATATGGAATCATGTGGTAAACAAAGAAATGCTCAACAAACCAGAATATGTTTTATATTTTAGATTCTTCAAAGTAGTTGAATGAGAAGGTGTTGACTGGTACTGTACATCAGGCTATAAATGGTATATGAACAAACCCTCTCTGTAAAAACGTTTAGAATATAGATGGGAATAAAACTGGCAGATTTGATACATGTAATTGTAACTTCGGTGGAGATTTTGGCTAAATGTTGGTGAATTTAGGACACAGGTAGACAAGGTGAAGTAAAATACACAACTAAAGGTGTATGTTGGATGTTATCTTCCAACTAGTCCAAATAGATAAGACATCTCAAAATTGACCTGTGCATGAAAAGCATTTTCTTGGGCTCCCATTCATTTATCTGGTCAAAACAAAACCATAACCAACACTGATATTATATTCAGCTGTGATGACAGTTGAACACTATGTATCAATAGATCAACACACACGCTTCAGCATCCACCTGTCTTTGGTTTCAGCTCAGGTGGGTCATAATCAGAAATGTTTGCAGTGTCGTGATTGCTGTCCAAGGTGCTGATCCTTGAATCCAATGTACCAATTCCAATGTTGGTTATGCTATTACATGTGCAGCTAAATGTGCTACTAATGTGAAATAATATGTAATGACAGTTGTGATATGGCTGCTCTATCAGGATATTAACACGAAGCAATAATAGTTAGTCGGAGTTCCAGACTGGAGTGAAGTCAAAATACTACAGACTTCGAATTGAATGTCCTTCCTCGCTTGCCGTAGGAAAACACGGACAAACTGTGGACATGATGGTAGTCAGCTAGCCTGCTAGCCATTTTAGCCTTTTTTATTTTCATGGCAAAATGTTCGATAAAATGTAATCATTTGTCTGTTGACGAAGGAGGAAGTGGAGGGGATGTGGCTAAATAATGGGTAACGTTTTTGGGAGAAAGAGTCAACCCACGCGTGTAACGGAACAAGACAAAGCCATTTTGGTGAGCTGATGGCGGCTGTAGCAGCTGGTTAGTCCCGTTACAACAACACACGGCTACCGTTAGCTCGCTGCACAGCGCTGTGGCTGCTAGGCAACATGGACTAGTGTTAGCCGACGTGTTAAGCATGGGATGTTCACTGTTATTCACATTCAAACAGAAGTCCTTTGATGGGACCAACGTTAGCTAGAGAGACATGTTGTCCCTAATCTGTGTCTGTATTCAACGTGGAAAATATAATCCACTGGATATTGCAATGTAGTACAAAACACTCTTATGATTTACATTGTTTTCACACATTATCAGATATGTGGTAATCCAACATACTATACATATTTGCTTATAGTTTTTGCATTAATGAGTTCCCACACTGGGGATTAATAAAGCTTTCAGATCTAATTTAGAATATATGTACATTTCGTTACTTTGTTACTTAAAATGACATCAGACTATGTGTTCCCCCCCAGCAATTAAAGCAGCAGAGAGATAAGCTGAAGCAGTACCAAAAGAGAGTCACCCTCCAACTGGAGAAAGAGCGACTTCTGGCAAAGCAGTTGCTAAATGATGGGAAGAAAGAGTAAGCATTAAAAAAAAGACAAGATGGCCTTCTCCGTTCAATGTCTGTCACCATGTAGTCAGTAGTGTGTTTGATGAAAGAGCAACAACACATGCATTACATGCATAACTTTACACAGACACATTTGAAATCTCTTGAGGTGCAGATCTCGCCATGGGCTCAATGACATCCTCTATTTTATTCTGTATGCAATGTTATCCATTGTATGGCTACCTTAGACAATAACATGCTCTTTGCTGTATTATGTTTTTTCTTTTTTTTATTTCTTTGTTATTGCAGAAAAGCACTGCTGCTTCTAAAGAAAAAACGATATCAGGATCAGCTACTCGACAAGACTGAAAATCAAATATCAAACCTAGAGCGGATGGTAAGTTATGTGCGATTACACTATTTGACGCCATATCTTTTAAAGTCACCAAGCCCCAGCCCATGGGTGTATCAGATTATAGTTCATGCAATTGTTTTCAAGAGCAAAGGAGCATGTTCAATGTGATGTGAAATATTAAGATAAAAAGTGAAATTTTCTAAAGACTGCTTTCTCATGGTCTGCTTTTGGACAATCTGCAAAATGCAAGCTTAACCTGAACTGGAAAATGTGCATAGAATGATAGGTGGTGTCATTATCAGTAATTAACTTGTTTTTTCACGGTACATAGCTGTGTCAAATGTAATGTTGTCAGGACTTATTGGTGTTTAAATGCCATATATAACATAATCAGCCACTATGTAGGCAATGTTGAATGAGAGAATTAAAGCAGCATGCTATTTTTGATCATCTTTACTTTGTGTTTGTTTGTCCTGCATGTCTCTATTTTGCAATTTTTTATGTTTTACATGCTAATATTTGTCAACAGGTTCAAGATATTGAGTTCATGCAAATTGAATTGAAAGTCATCGAGGGACTTAAGGTTGGCAATGATTGTCTGAAGAGTATGCACGAGGTAGATATGCTTTCATGTTTCTTTCCTGCCTTTTGTGTTCAAAAATATGCCTTTCACACCCACGTGATAATAACACCCCCTCAAGCTTTAGATAGGTGAGAGCATACTTCACAAATGTCAAAGTTTTAACTGATAAACACACTTTATTGAATGTGATCCTTTTGGCGAGGTTGGAGCAGGGGGGAAGCTTGTGGTTTGTGTTAGCATAGCTGGTGCACATTGTTTGAAGATTAAGGGATTAAAAAGCAAAGCCTTGACTACAGCGGTGCGACTGCAGAACATCCTTGGATACAGTGTACAGATCTTGCCCAGGAAATTCACAAGCCTGAATGTGAGGAAAACACTTTCCATCCCAAAATCACATTTCTTCTGTAATATGTTCTTCCTTTTCTTGTTTGTGCAGATCATGTCAATTGAAGATGTGGAGAGAATCCTGGACGAGACCCAGGAATCAGTTGAATATCAAAGGGTAAATGTCTGCTTTATGGCACAAATGTCCAGTTGATCTCAAGGTTGAACTGATTAGATTTTTGTGTTCAAAGGTCACTGTGACCTCACAAAACACGTTTTGGCCGTAACTCAAGAATTCATATGCTGGTTATGAAAATTTCATACCAATGACTGTTCCAATACAATTATGAAGTGATGACATTTTGGACAGACATTGATGATGACTCGTTGGCAGAGGCAGTCAACTGCAAGGCGGTAATTCTAGTTGATTAAAATGAATAATGCCAATATTGTATTTGAATAGTAACTACTTTAATGGCTTTATGTTACAATATCCCCTCAGTTTTGAGGATGCAGACTGCTTTAATCGAGAACTTTACTACACATTATATAGATAACTGCCCATGTTTATAGTAAGTCAGCAAAAGAAGAACTGAGCTGTCAGTCACTGTGCTGTCAGCTAACAGAATATTTTTTTTGCTCGTGCAGCAAATAGATGAAATGCTGGCTGGAGCTCTGACGCAGGAGGACGAGGAGGCTGTTTTAGCAGAGCTGGAAGCGATCACTCAGGTGGGTGTTGCACCAAATGTTTAACCTTTATTAACACAGGAAATGTTCGGTGACCGGTGCATGATTTTCCCTGTAACACCCCTCTTGACATTTGTAGTTACACACACACACACACACACACACACACACACACACACACACACACAACACACACACACACACACACACACACTGAGGCCTGGTGTAACTACAGCTTCCACTGGAGCAGTGAGGTTGTAAAATCTGTGATTCAGAGTTAAGTCAAGTCGTTTCGTACCCAAACTGCATGCTGGTATTTTGACCAGATTTGTGCATTGTCTGTCTTTCTAGGAGAGGAATAATTTGGCAAAATTCAAAGCCACAAAATTTTAATTTGTATGTAATAACAGGCTGTATAATAGAAACAGTTGTTGATATGATTTTGGTTGATTGCTAATAATTAAAACGTCAGCAGATGTTTCCCCTTTTGTGATCTAATTATCATTCCACACTGATCAAATTCCACAATTTATTAAGTTTCACACTTGAATACACACATAGATTATTATTATTATTTCATTTTTAGATTATAATTTAAAGTCTTCTCAATTGGACAAAAAAAGCAGCAAGCAATGAAATATTCCTTTTAGCAGTTTATCTACAAATGTTTTGGATGTACCATCAAACAAGTTTGGGTGAAATAACTTGCCTCTATTTACACATGTGACTTAAAATTGAACATTATAAAAATAAAATGCTTAGTTGTATTGGGGACATTTAGGGAGAGTAATAAAAGAAGCTGAATCCTGAAGCTTGCATCGTCAAAATGTCTATTATTTTCATCTTGGCAAATAAACACTTTGTGCCTTTCCAGTTGGTCACTGTGACCTTTATTGTTAGACAGTTTATTGTAACTCTGTCTCTTCTCCTGTAACAGGGAGAAGATGTAGCACTTCCAGAAGTCCCCACTGAGCCAATACCAGAGGTCCCAGAAACAGCTAAAGCTGAACCAGGTACGGTTGTTTTTCCTATTTCACATCATGAAGAATTCCTCACACACTTGATGTATTTGTACAGTAATTGATGCCAGATTGATCCTATTTGCTTTATTTTGACTTTCTTTTCTAGAGAGGAGAGAAGCAAAGGACAAGCCAGACAGAGAGATGTTAGCAGCCTAGAACAGAGTCAATTTGTGGTTGGGAGTTGACTTTATTGTGCTTTCACTATTGTATCCTTAAATGTTAGCAGATGAAGATGGGAACTGCACATATCAGTGCCCCCCTAAAGTATCTACAAAAAGGAAGTGAAATGTTGTATTTCTCTGACTTGCATTAGCAAAGCAATGTCACATTGTAACTGTTCTGGTTATGGTGTAACATAATGAACTGACACATTTTTAGATGTTTTACACATTCATTTCAGTTGTTTTCCATATTAAATTGAGCTGTGGCCACCATATGTTTTCGTTTGACTTGATATGTTGTTGACATTTTCATCTTGTGAATCATGCTTTCTCCAGAAGAGGGCACTCCTTGCTAGTTTTGTTTTGGACTCAACAGTTTACAAAACAGGTGTGTTCATTCACATCCCCCATCAGTAAAGTGTGTGTGTGGTTATTGTCAGAAAGTAGAAAGCTCATGTTGCCGATATGTGGGAGATGTTTGGACAAGAAAGACAGTATAGTATTTACAATCCTACACTAAGTGGGCACTTAGACTCTAATTGGCATGTACAAGGAAACTAACACAAAGTATCAACTGGGAGAAAAACATTACCTATGGTGTTACTGAAAACAGTCAGAGTATGACTCACTTACAGACTTCTGCAATGCAATTGATACATAAAGTTGTCTTATGTAAACGCAGAGAAGAGAAACTTCATGAGGACAACTGTCATTTTGTAGGTTGCTCCGATGATAGCAGCAGTGTGCACAAAGGCTTTAATGGGCAGAGGCAGAAAAACAACCAAATTGCACCATGCTGGTATGGACATGGAACACTGGGGGTAGGAAACGTACTCAAAATCTGTCTTTTATGTCTTTTTTTCCCCGCTGGATTGGGTTCATTTAGGGTAGCCATTCTTTATCAAAATGACGTATGAGGGAAAACAAACTGGTTTGATTGGCTCTTTTGCTCTGAGTAAAAATGAAATTTTTCTCCTGCAGTATTTAATCACCTTGTGCAGTGTTTGCCTATAGGCTCATTGTTTTAGATGAATGCAAATTTTAGAGAACTGTGTCTTTTATGCTCATCATTACTAAATACAAAATCAATAGGCCATTATATATAAAATATTTTTTTATGGGGCAAGAACCTTATTAAATACTACATGGTTTTTTTTTGCAGAGAAACAAACCATATTACAGCAATGGTGGAGCTCAATTGGTATAGAAATGTGGGGGGCGTGCACCAAATGTGCACTTTGATGGTGCTGCATTCTGATGCTGTGGGAAATATTGGGTTTATGGTTTGAACGAATTGCACATGTGCTCTGGATTGGATCCATGTCAGCATGGAATATAATACATATAATTCTAATCATTCAATTATATATTGCGAATCTGCACAATCTTTAAATTTTTAAATCTAGGCCACAGTCGACTAATTTAGTTTTTGTCATGTTTACCAGTCAATTAGCTTACAATCCTGATTCTTATCTTTATCACTCACAAGCGCAGCTTCTAAGTATCGGTATATGTTATATGACATACGTAAAATGTTACTTCTGTCCTTTTTTTGTTGTTATTTATATTACTTTTACTATATTTTGGACTTTATTTCTGTACGCTTCTACTGCGCGTCTGAACAGCAGCGAAAAAAAACTAAGCTGTCGCCGAGACAGTGAAGGCAGCACGGGGCTGTCAGCTGGGGAGAGGAAGGTGTGTTTAGTTGGAGTGGGGATTCGGGAGCGCAGTATCATCTCCTTCTCACGGGCGCGTTGCTTCGCCTATTGTCTGATCAAACTCGCGTATTATCCAGTTAACCCCCATTTTTACGCGGATACACGTTTGAAGGACAAAAACTGTTTATGGTCCTGGCTGAAGATTTCACGATGTCTCGCACCGACGAGGTTCACCGCATGACGGAAAATGTCTATAAGGTAAGATCCAACTAATAAGTAAAGTTTTGAGGTCCATATGGTAATAAGATTTCACCTTTCAGACACTGTTATTCCACCGTAAATCCGATTTATTTACTGGCCAAGACGCATTCAGAGCCTTGTTGTTTTTTTCAACGATAATCTCTTTAGGGAGAGGCGTCGTAGCTCAATTGGTGGATTTTTTTTTTTTTTTTTTTTTTTTTTTTTTTTTTGGATTAGTCTTCCACCTCCACACGTTTCTTCTCGAAACCAGGTTTGATAATTAAGGTAACACCTCCCAGCTAAAAAAAACAAAAAAAACTTAGTCATTCATTCATTCTTTTCCTACATGCTGGCCTATTGTATTCCTATAGTCCACCCAACGTTACAGCTCTGATAATAGTGTAGGCTTTACCTAAGATACCAGTGGATTTCTATAGCCTAGATTTCATTTGTAAATGGGGACATAGTGCATTCCTGTAGGCAGCTTTTGACGGGCAGAGAAGGATGGGCGGATTTGTTGCAACAAGTAAACATTTGCCCCATAGGAGTTTCAACATTCAAACCTGTTCTGCCTAAAAACCTGTGTGAGCTTTGCATGCAATAGTAAACCTCAGTACTGGCAATAATTGTTCTCAGTAGAAAGACTATAAAACAAGTAATAGTATCGAGTGGCAGCAGCATCCAAGCATTATCTTTATTATTTCATCATTGATCTATAAAATGGCAAAAAAATAAGTAAAATAAATAAATAAAAATGAATAAATCATTATTTCATCATTTCTCAAATCCCCAAATGTTTCAATTTGCAATGACGTAGAACGCAGAGAACCAGCTAATGTGGGGATTTGTCATGTATGAAAGCTTGATACATGAACCACTGAATTGACTACGAAAATTGTTGCAGATTAACTGTTTGCTGAACATCTGATCAATTAATCAACAGATAATTTCATCAATAGTTGCCGTGTAAATCATTAACAATAAATCCAGGCTTTGGTTCATTATGCCATGTTTCAGAATCACAGGCACCTACTGAAGGAATGTCAGCAAAAGTGCAGGTTATGAAGGCTCCACACCTGCAATAATCTCAGGTTTCTGTTTTGATAAGAGCTCACTGATACTGGAGGAAGTCTTTTTCAATATATTCTCAGTCACACACAGTAACCCTTAAATTGTACTTTAATTTTACCTGCCACCATGACCGAATCCAGCTGTAGTTCAGCTAACAGAAGGCCAAGGATGGGTGGAGGGTAGCTGTTCATTCTCCTACAGGGAATAGACTTAAATCAGGAAGGAGGTCGGATGAGCCAAGAGTGACTGACTGCTTCTTCTTTTAGAGCCAACAAGGGAAGCAAATGTTTCAGGTGGCTATTTCTGTCCTGGTTTGGTCACACAACCTACAGTGTATCTTCTTTTCATTGTGGATTGTGAGCCATGCTCTGACTGTGTCTTTCTAAGCATTTACACCTCCTAATGTAGGCTAATCAACATAGACCCACTGTAGGAGTCTGGATACCGAACCTCTGGGGGGGCAACAAGTCCCTTCATAGATGGTCTTGCTCATTCAAGCACAAGCCCAGTAGTGGGGCTCTTTCTTTGGGGTGAGAGAGTCCTGACAGCCAGAAACGCTGATGGGCGGCAAAGTGGAGAGAGGCAGACCTTCTTCCACACTGGGGATCTGACCTCGTGGCAAAAGCTAGGAGGAGGTCACAGAGTGTCATCTATAGTCAATGCTTATTTGGCATTCTTCGTGCTTTCCTTATCAACCCTGCAGTGTAAAAGCTGGATTATTTAGTGTCCTCCTTAGATGTAAAGAATTGGATTCGATTCGACTCCCACCGTATCTCAGTGATGATACACATCAGTCTTTCACTGCATGTTTTTAATCGTTTTACCCTCAAAACCACACTTTTTATTTTAAAGTCATGCTGTTTTATTATAGATATAGGCGGTGATCGGCTTGTTTTGTCACTGGAATTTGCTGCCAGTGAAGTGCAGACTGTCACTTCATGGGCTTGTCAGACACATTGAGGGAATGGTAGAGCTGCAAGGCTTGTTGCATAAGCAAAGAAAGACAAACGACTTATGCAAGCAGTCGAAAAAGATGCAAAATACATCATAATACCAAAAGAACACTGAAAGTTTACCCAGGTAGTGGCACAATGATTGGATGTTTCTTCACATAGTGCAGAGGGAGACTCAATATTGATGTAACCCCTAAAGTTATGTTCACAGGGTTGTACCTTTTGACTCTTTGTGGCTTTTTGAGTTTTTATGAAGAGTTTGCTAATTGTATGCACTGATGATTAAACATTGAGAGTCATGAACCTCCAGCTGTTGGACAGACTCTCAACAGCAAGTCTATTAACACTAACTTTGGGGGGGGAAACAAATGGGACTTCCAAAACACTGGCTGCCCACTAAAACCCTGCTCATTTCTCTCATAGTTACGAGTATGAAAGCCCCGGTGGATAGGTAATTGCTTTTCTTCTGATCGTATGCAAACGGACCCCTCCTGAGGAAGAGGAGATGTTAAAACGTACGGCGGCTGCAAAGTCATTGCAGCCAGCAGCCGGGCAGATACTGAGTAATCGCAGAGGAGGAGAGGGGGGTAACTGCACCGCAGTGACTCATGTTAGCCCAGTGAGTCGGTAGTGTGTGTTTAACAGGGCCGGGACTGTAAGCATGGTGAGGGCGAGACTGGAGATTCAGCGTCTACCTGCGAGGGTTGTTCCTCTAAAGGCCAGAGACACACCTTAGTTTTTTTTTTTTTTGGAGTTGACTTTATGGTAATCAACAGGGGAGTCAACCCTGTAGAACCCAGCAATCCAAGAGTGATCCTCTGTGACTCACTTCAATTCTCCTCCCTCACATAGACAGTTCCAGACGTGGGGCGAATGGCATCTAGTCATTCCCTCGCTGACGGGGTGAGACACTTAAGACTGACACTGTGTGTGTGTGTGTGTGTGTGTGTGTGTGTGTGTGTGTGTGTGTGTGTGTGTGTGTGTGTGTGTCACAGTCATGTCCACCAGCTTGCTTTTTGGATGGGTGTCTGAGAGAGACAGTTCCCGGGTCAAGCAGCCTCTTAACATGCAGATGGATGAAGTCTGAACGCTGTGTGTGTGTGTGTGTGTGTGTGTGTGTGTGGAGGACACACACACGCTGAAGTGAACAAACAGATTAATCAGGCTATAGGCTAAAGAAGAATGGGGCTGGTGTGTTAAATCAATCTTTAATGTAACCTTTCAATGGCTATTATAATGTTAACTCTAAAGGTTGTGTGGAAGTGAGGCGGTTGAACACACCCTTTAGCTCAATATAACTTTTACTTGTGTTTATTCGTAGTCTTTGTCATGGAAACTTTGTTTGTTGCGGGTTTTTGAACACACCCTGACAGGTAAGAGAAAAAGAAGGGTGTGTCTCATCTCCTGCAGCCCTCAGGACAACACTCATTTTCCCATGCAGCAGCACCACTCCCTAATTGTCAACACAGCCTGGAAAACAGTGGACGCCATTTTCTCAAATGGCTGTTATGGGGCAGGCTAAATAGTAGTTTGACGTCAACTGGATCAAGCATGACACTCGATACTCTCCGGTTATTGGAGATCTTCATTGTGTCATGAGTTTGATACTGCTGCAGTAGGCTGTTTGATTTAAAAAATAAAATAAAAAAGGAACCTGATCTGAATCGCAGTCTTTCTGCCTAAAAGACATGCTGTTATATAATAGATCTCTCTCTCGGTTAAAATACTGTCGTGACATTAACTACACTCGAATGAATGATATTCTGATAATGAGAAGAGGACTAACGGTTTCACCACAATCTCATGTAGGAGATCTGAACAGGTGGTCTCTTAGCAACAACGTGCCATTATTCTTATGTGTTTCTGTCATATCATTGTGCTAAAAAGACCTGCAGTCGGTGAAGGGGCTGGAGAAGGCGAGTGAGAGGGAAGAAGAGCAAAGGATTTTCGTTTCCGAGTTAAAAGAGAGATGTTGAACCGATTGTAATTGATGAGAAATGCTTCATAAAAAGGCCCAGAAGGGGTGCAGTGTAAACCAGCCCCGTCTGCTGTATATACAGTACAGTGTGCTCTTACATTAAGAGGCTGTCTTGAGTCACTTGAATGATAACGCCATCTGTCACTTTATTTACCTTTTTCGTCTAGCAGTATATCACAGCAGTCGCCACTTCCCTTATGATATGCAATTTAATGGAGTTTCAAATGACTTCACCTCCCGAACATCTGCCTCCAGAATATAGTGTTTCAACAAGTTTATGCCTGCTGGAGCCCGGGGCCTAGAGAAGATTGCATTATTCACTGCAGGAGATATCCTAACATTCATTGCCTGTGGAACAGCAGATTTGTTCCCTGTGCCTCTGACTGCGATGCAGAGAGAGAGAGAGAGAGAATGAGAGGACTATTGCTCCACACACCCACCTTCTCTGCACGTCCGGGGGTGGATGATTTAGAGACATTTTCTCTTTTCTTTTACTCATCACTGCTTTTTTCAAGGGCTGAGACTGGAGATGTTCAGTGCTAAATCCAAGGCTACACTGCATTGATCACAAAAGAGGCTTCGTAGCCAATGCGGACAGAGCGGGGTTCGTTCAAAGTGACTTTTTTAAAGATAAGATAAAACGTTGTGGTCCACGTTGACAACATAAAAAGACGTATGTAAGGTCATCTTCCGTTAACTTGGCGATCGTTCCAAAGTGTTACTTATGTCACAAAAGACGGCATGCGTGATAATTTGATCTGCTTCATAGAGTGCATTACATTTGCTCTATTGTGGGGGTGGAAGAGAGAAGTAGATGAAGAGAAGGAAACATAGATGGGGACATTCCACATCCTCGTTGAAATAGTCCCTAATTACTGTGGAGTGTGTAGCTGTAATTACACAGACTGAAAGAGACACAGAAGCAGAGACATAATATTTCAGTTAGTACTCCGGCAGTGGACAATGGCCTTACATTTAAGGGTCATGGACTACAGTTAACATGCCTGTGGCTAGAGTTACTGTATGTCTCTGTGGCAGATGCTGCTACTTTCAGTAGCATTGGCCAGCCTCCACCCACTAGGCTCTATGAGCAGGCAACCACAGTGTTTCTGTCAGACCTAGAGCAGTCATGCTATTGTGCAGAAAGTAGGAAATTTGGCTCGCATACCCATATGGTTTGAATGTTCATTTTGGTGAGGACATTAACACTCAGTGAAATCTTACAGCAGAGACTCACAGTTATGGCATTCCCTGTACATCTTTAGGCTTATTTGTTAAAATCATCAGCATCTCCAATTTAGATTATGTTCCTGCTTGTTCCTGTGGGACACTTCACTATGAGACAAACATGTACTTTGAGTTTACATTTGTCAAGCACTAGATACATGGTGTTCTGTCCACATAGGGCTGTGTTTGAATCTGAATTTGGCAAGGAGGAGGTCAGCAGTGGCACCCTCGCACAATACATCCATAATTCATAAAGAGCCTTCCTATAGAGGATATCTGCAAATTCACACCAAATGTGAATTTGCAGATATCCTCTTCATCTAACGCACACCCAAATGAGGTTCGTCATTCTACAATGTATGGTGCTCATTTGGAGAAACAACAATCTCTGCTGCTGTCAGTTTATTACCTTTCTGCTCTTGAGCCTTTGAGTCTTTCACAGTTCATGAGGAGACTATTTTTTAAGGGATCTCAGAGGATTGCTTTTCTTTCCTCCACCAAAATGAACGGGTTTTATTGCTGGTCAAAGAACTGAAGCTAGCAAATACGTCTGGGTCTTGGTTGCTGTGGTAACCAGCGCCTGTGTTGAGTTAGTTGAGTGGCTGATGCAGGGCTGAGTAGAGAGGGGGTTGTCACACTGGCTGCAGATGACAGCAAAGCAAACAAACACAGTAAATAGTTGGTCTCTGGCGAGCCAATGATTTGTTTTGCACTGGCATGAGACACTGCAGATCGAAGTTGCAGAAAGGACAAAGAACCTGAGAGAGGTGACTTTGTTTTTCCTTCTCCACCTGAGACCCGTCTTAGAGGACTTTGTGTTCATGTCTGATTGAATATGACAAAATGTCATTGGTGAAAAGCCTCTTATAATGTTGCTGTTGGTGACGAACATTTACCAAAGCGTAAGGAATAATTCTATTTGCAAGGTGGATAAGCAACATGAATAAGCATTTTACTCCCACATGACGTGGCATGCGTTGTTTTTCGATGTTTACAGATAAAGCACACATCAGATAAAAGAATAAGGAAAGGAACAAGGGGCGTTACAGTGGGGAAATGTTGGTAAGGGGTAATTCAAGATTTATGGTCATGGAGTTGCGTTTCTTTAATTAGCATAGCTCTTGTCTGACAACATGAGTCAACTTTGACATAATCTCCTTTTACTGTTCACATTCACAATTACAATATAATAAGGCCTACAGAAGAGGCAGATCAACATAATTGCAAACTTAAACTGACAGTGGAGTCCTTATATACTTGTCTTGGGTCTCTTCAAAATTCTGCTGCGTCATGCTTTACAATATGACTTATGTAGCTATAATCCATAATTGCATAATTGGTCGATAATAAGCTGCAATAACTAACGCTTAATGTTGCTCACTCAAGCTGGACAAAGAGGTCACAAGAGGCCAGCTGTTTATTTTCACTGACTCTCCAGAAAAATTCTTCTGAGTTATTCACCCAAGTTGGAAGAGACACAACCTTCAGACTCATAAATGTTTTTAACATAAGAACAAGAGCTAGAACTTAAGCAGTTTTTTTGCGGCATCAATAAACAAAGCCTTGCCTGGCACTTTGTGAAGTTAGCAGAACGTCTATGGGTCCCTGTCTGGGTTTGACATGACTGACGTGCAATGATATTCTCTGTACTCTTTCCATAACAAAAGATCACGAGAGCTGTTCTCAAACAGCACAGTCTCACGATGTTGAGAAGTTTGCTCTCCTCAATTAAACTTGGCAAGGACACAAATATTCACGTGGTATTCTTGGACTTGCTGTTCGCCCTGGCTTCTACTGAAAGCACACGCTGTGACTACTTCAGTATTAGTTAGGCTTTACTTTAGGAATGCAAGAAGGACAAACTTCCTCTTGGCATCTACTCATGAGTGTGTACCTGCAGTTTACTCTGAAATAAGGATGTGATGGTTGGAAGGTGTGTACTTTAGGAAGTTCTCTAACCGGTCTTTTAGCTGTATTACAGAAGTTCGGTGATTTTCAGACTCTAAATCCCCTGCTGTGTGTTCCCCGTAATCTCAAGCAAATGCCACTATGTTGCACTAAACTGATGCTGATCAAGATTTAATAGAAGTTTGCCACTATCTCTTATGAGGAAATCAGATTAAATTGGCGAAATTCTGGGCGAAAATGTCATACGATTTGTGTGGAATGGAACATCCTACAAGTGGCTGTTGTCCTTCCAATATAGCATACAAGTCTGCTATTCTAAGTTATGACAGCAGGAGGAATAATTTTAAAATGTGAACAATTTGTGATAAGCTGTGACTGGTCTTGGTGCTAAATTAATTCATTGGAGAAGGACAGAAGTAAACCAGACTGACCCTGGACAAATAACCCGCACATACTCCACAAATTGTCTGCTTTTTCAGTAGAATTATAGGTAATAAATCTCCTGAGTTTATCATACAATCTATGTGCAGTAAAATGTTTATTTCGTAGTTCAATATATACAAAATATCTTCTTCAATCAGCTGTTGAGAGCCTTTCTCTGAATTGTCCTTGTTGTTTATTTTTCATTGTTAAATTGTTCCTACATGTACATTTTATAGTACTGATATTTCCGGCATGACGTATTTTCGACAGGCTGATCAGAGTACAATAAAAGCAACTTAGGTAAAGCATCGTGAACGTAACGGCTTGATGTTTGAGATGTGGTTTAACACCCCAACCACACACTGTACACTCATCTGTATGGAGTACACTAGCCTACTGCAGAGTACTCAAAATATATTGCACTGAAGATTTTTTTATTTATGTTTTTCCCAAGAATTTTGGAACCAACTGACCTACACATCGCAAATCTATTGCTCTGCCTCGACAGAAGTAACATGCATTGTTAGCGTTCCCGAGGCCAAATTAAATGGCATTGATTTCTAAATTAATTACTTCTGCATACACTTGCATATTGCAAAGTTTTTGTTAAAAAACTATTACCTGCACCAAAACTAGAAAAGTGTTTACCTAGCTTTGACTCTTGCTTGCTGTGTGTATTTTCAGTAAACACTCCACAAGTAAGTAATGCCACTAGCTTTATCCTTTAGCTTAACATAATGATATCCAAACATGATATGGCACATTAGACATTATGTTCAAAACAACTTTAGTGTGTGAACATGTGCAACACAGGGTTTCCCCCCCAGGAAACTACGTAGCCGACGTGTTGAGACAAACAGATCTTGACGTGTCTCCTCCTGGTTCGTCATTGTTCCTCATTGGTGGAGTCAACCAGATGGGAAATTATACAGCAACAGGACTATTTTCTCTTGGCACAGTAATTAGTCCACGCTAAAGGTCTCAGCTGTCATCCAGCTGATTGAGCCCCATCATAAACTCACACTGCTTCCTATTAGGAAACAAAGAATAACTGTGGGGTTGTCATAAGTACATCCTCCATCCTCCTTCTTTACATTCCTCTGGATTACATCATTAGGCTCCGCTGCCTCTGCTGTCTGTCGCCACATGACGTGCCCCTATAGTTCTCACAAATACAATAATTGGTGGCAGCAGTGCTCGGCTGATCCCGGGCATTTTCAAGTTCCGCGTCTGGTTGCCATGTAGAAGACGGGCTGAGGAGGAAGGAGCGAGGGGAAGGTGTGAACGAACAGATGATGATGATGACGGCATCCTGGCTTCTGATTGCGTGTGACTCTCCCTGATTCTAATCAGCTGCTGTTGCTTTGAAATTACCCCCTTTGCATGTAATTGCTGCGTGTGTGTGTGTGTGCGTGCGTGCGTGCGTGCGTGTGTGTGTGTGACAGATCAGAATGAGTGGAGACGGATGAATATCCCATAGTTTTAGTCGACAATCTATTTCACACATGTTTTTTGCTACTTGCCAGCCTAAGTCATATTAATCTAGTGTTTTTCTCCTATCTGCAGTCTTAATGCTTCCGCTCCCGGGTTCTCCACATTCTTCCTGTCTCACCCCACAGCACAAATTGGTGTCGAACAGATTTGATTAATTTTGTAGGAGACGATTCTCTGCCCTAATTTTAATTGTCTGCTTTAATTTTTGGCCCGAGTGCTGATAATGAATTCATTCAGCCCTCGTGTAGGAAGTCGTAAAATGGACAGCTTCTCTGTCTCTGCAAAGGAAAAGATAACACTTCAGCCGTGATATAGTGATATAGTTCTATAGTTCTTATTTCATTACTCCTTTAAGTGGAAGCTGATACAGAGGAGTGTTTCAATGGGAAGGGGATATACAATACATGATTACACATACACAATTGCTCTATTCTTGAAATACTCCAGCCTCGCAATTTTCTATCTCTCTTCATGTCACACAACGTCAAGTGCCTCCTGGCCCCATTTCCCAATTAACCAGCACAATTAGGGTAACAATGTAGTACAAGAGAACTGGGATGACAAATTTAGCAACAATGGGATGAAGAGATGAAGAAAGAACCTACCTCCATTGTATTTTTTTTTTCTTCTGCTCTTCACTTCCCCTTAGCTGCATGTCGCTGCAAACTTATTTCTTATATAATAGTTATATCCGTGGCTAATCATATAATGCTTTATGTTCCATAACTGCAAGAATTTTCTGTATGTTTATTCAGCGGCAGTGGGTCAGCATGTGTGAGTGTGTAAAGTTTGTGTAAGAATAGTGGCCAGGCTTGTGTCAGCTACCTTTGTCCTCCTCAGTGGGAGAGTGTGCCGTAATGATGCTGCACAGGGCTTTGCTTTGTTATGTAATCCTCCCACCACTTTCAAAC
Organism: Anoplopoma fimbria; assembly: GCF_027596085.1. Taxonomy (NCBI): domain Eukaryota; kingdom Metazoa; phylum Chordata; class Actinopteri; order Perciformes; family Anoplopomatidae; genus Anoplopoma; species Anoplopoma fimbria. The sequence continues at coordinate 12,159,619 of NC_072459.1, read as the reverse complement.
ACCACCACTCTTTATTATAAAGCCTTGTGTTAATGTAGGTGTGTGCACGAGTACACGCTGATGCATGAATGATGTGTGTGCGTTTCATGTGACCTTATCCTAATTTATGAGATGCACTCCACTTCAGAGTGAGGCAGAGCGAAGAAACATTTAGGTATAAACATTTCTTTAGCGAGGCCCTGAGGGATGTGTTAGTCTTTTATCTTCCCAGAGGCAGCGAGAGCGGGGATACCTTTTTTATACGAGTGCTGTGTGAGTGCTTGAAGATGGGATTCTCCCCAATTATGCGCCTATTCTTCTGATATATTAGACTAGCAGAGCCAGATGGTAAATAAAAGGAGCTGATTTAACTTGCTAAGTTGCTATTAGAGTAGCTTATGAAGCTCATTCCACCGTCTCTTTGTGGTAGCCTGGGGATAGGTTTATGTAAAACAAAAAAGATGACACAGTGCCCTCTGTAAAAAAGTAATCAGCTGTGTATTCAAGAGTCTGCAGTATTAAATATGCTCTTTTTTTTTCCAAGGACATAACTCAAAATAAGTTTCTCCCCAGACTGTCACTGTGTTCCTGAGAGCTGCTGAGGTGGTGCACAGACTTGCTACGAGTCCATTTTGCTTGAGGGCTAAAGCCAGTTAACAGACAGGAACCTTACAGGGAGTTCAGCCAGCTAATATCCTTGGGAACCTGAAGTGCACCTGTATTTTTGCTCACTTTTGTTACTTATTTACACTTTAAGCCACAAGGACCAGAATTGGACCAAAAACTTTGGAAACAATTAAATTATTATTTGATCAATATAATAAAATAATAAAATGGCAACTATGTCAATAATTAATTAAACCTGTTTTTCAATGTCAGGATTGTATGGGTATAGTAAACTGAAAATCTTTGAGTTTTGACTGTTATTCAAAATAAAAAATAAGCTACATGAGACTTAATAGAGAAAAAATTTGATCATTTCATTTGAGAAAACAATTGGGAGAATAATCAATACTGAATAATAATCATTAGTTGAAGCCTTAGAAAAGCCGTAGTAATACGTAGATAAAAATGCATCCCTGATGATTAGCACAAGTGAACCAATTTAATTAAAAAGTATTTACAATAGTTAAGGCCACATCTTTGACGGTTCTTATTGGTTGTGACTGAATCTCTTTTCATCGTCCCTGTTTTTGTAATCCAGTCCAGTTTTGGCCGCACCGGCTTTAGATACAAGCGCTTTCATGGAGAGGCGTAGTAAAATAGTTCCTGCTGGTAATGACGGTATCAGTGGTTTATGTGTGACTCACTGGTATTTCTACTGTAGGTGGGTTGTGCTGCACTCGAGCCACTTGAACCTCAACTCCTGACGGGAAACACACCATAGCGAGCGCACATGCACATGTAGCGTCCTATCCAAATCTCGTCTCTCATTAAAAACAAAAGACAGATAGCAAGATTGAGAGGCTGATGATTTTCAGGATGAGCTGCATGATTGTTTCAGGTTGAAACTGGCGGCAACTTGCCATATAATATTCTGCCACAGTGTGAATCCAGGCTAGAAGTCGATTATTAAGTGTTCCCCTGCAGTATTGATGGCTGGTGTAGGGACTGCTGCTGCGGCAATGTTGTGGTTGTCTCTCTGTCCCCTGGCTGTTCCTGACTAGCTGACTGGGGACCGGCTAATTGGAGGAAGCCCTGGAGGAAGCACAGGGGGAGGAAGGAGAGGTAGAGGAAACGATGATGGTGGGAGATGTCAGGCATCATGCAACTCTGCATTTACACCGACTCTGCCCTCAGTTTATTATGATCTTGCATATCTGCAGTAACGGCGAGTGACAACATTTGCTTGGTTTCTTTTTATAGTAATAAATAAGATTGTTTCTTATGACAGGATACTTGCATTAAACAAAGATTATAGGTTTCATTTTAATTGTAGATGCAGAGGAATTATGGCCATGTCTGTAGAATCTACACTGCTCTGTTCTCTAGCAACCACAGGGACCCTTGATTTCTGTCATCTCATGCTCTTAAGGGTAACAACATGCATCTCTGAAAATGCAAATTTCAGTCAGTTTTTAGACCACGAGTATCTCTCCCACTCCTCCGCCACCACCATCAACCCCAGCTTCTACTGCCTCAGCCCACCTGGACTATTTCTCACTGTGAGAGGACAGGATGTGGGTGGAGGAAGCCATTCCTGCCCTCATCAACATTCAAGACAACCACTTAGTGCGTCCAAAGATTCTAGTCGGTGGCTATTTGCTCTGTGCGAGACAGATTCTGTGCATCTGAAAGACGTTTGTGTATGTCAGAGAGAGATAGAGGCAGGGAGTGCGATGGAGAACGAATAGATCAAGGTGTAAGTCCGTCTTCTCTGCCCTTGACTCTCGCTCTCTTGATAAGTGAAACCTCTACCTCCCATTTATCTCTTGTTTTCTCTTTCAGACCATCATGGAGCAGTTCAACCCCTGCTTACGGAACTTTGTTGCCATGGGGAAGAACTATGAAAAGGCCCTTGCCAGTAAGTCCTTTTTTCTCTCTTTTATTTTCTCAGTGCTGCCTGTTTTTTCGCTGCAGGTTTGGGCAGACGGCCAAGCCAGCACTCTCTCTGTCTCTTTCTTGTATATCTATCTACCGCTCTGTATTTGTGTATTCTGACAAAAACAAGAGGCCTCTCATGTGATGCAGAAGTGAGAATAGCTTTCTGTCTGCGTTCAAATTCACCAAAGAAAACGTGTGGATGAATGTTTGTCGCTCCCTAAACACTAACAGCCATCCATCATGCTTTTTTGAGATTTTTCATTTCTCTGACTTTGTAACAAGGTCCCAAAACTTTCCCCCAAAATGTCCCACCCAACCTTAACACAAGGCTAAACCCCCTCAGTCCAACTAATCCAGCAATTAGTGCGTGTCCCCCCCTTTCCAAGCCTGTGCTTCTTTCCCCTTCTTCCCCCACTGACACACCCAATAACTAATCCTGGCCTTGGTATAGGTAGGAGACAGACCGGCTGAGCCATTAAAGACACACTTTGCAGAATTGGCTCAACCCAACGGACTAAGAGGCTCTGATTTGCGGGGGCAGGGGGATGGGAGGACACACTTCCACCCATATGGTGCAATCACTGAAATTATTCAGCACCAGAAATGCCAAAAGGGCTCCGTTGGTGGGCTTGCTAGATCAGGCTAAATGGACATGTTCCAGGTTTTCTAACACAGCAGTGAGCCGCTAGTTCTAACAGAGTTTCTGAAGTGTAAAAGCAACAGATGCATACAACTGAGTGACTCCGACTGCCTACCGAACACAGCCTGGAACTTATTTTACAAGTTCCCCGACAGCATGAGGAGGACGATGCAAGTACAGGAAATGATCGTTGTCCTGATTAAGGATGTGGTTCTTCCACCTCTTCTTAAGAGGGAAGTGTGAGTGATGGATCAGTAACTCTGAGATGAGCCCCTCCCCTACCAATTGTCTGTCTGCCTTGTAATCAGAGATCCGGTAATCCTCTCCGTCTGTCTCTGTGAGCCCCTCGCCACACATTTCATTAGACAGAAGTAAAGTATCCGTATAGATGCAGCTTATCTGCTCAGCCACCCTTCAGCTGCACACACACACACACACACACACACACACACACACACACACACACACAAACACAAACACACATACTCGCTGCAGCAGCATTGGGCAAGAAGAAAGAGTCTGCTGCTTGGAGATCACTTTGAAAATCTGACGAAACTCCCACCATCCTGCTCTCACAGTCCCCCACCGCACATGTGCAAACTTGCGTGTACAGACAAGGACATCCACACACACTTTCCACATCAAGGCAAAGCAGCGGGGGTGTGTTTGGCATAATGACTAGAAATCAGCCGTGATGCTCTGGAGGCTCTGCTCTCAGTTCTCAGGTGTTCCCCCACCAAGAGAGGAAGGGGGAAACGCACGCCGTCTTCTGCCGTTGACTCAGCTTTAATTTGGGTTAGCATTAGCATATGTGCCTCATCTTCGGAGCAGAGCTGCACGGCTTCCAACCTGGGTGACTTCCTCTATGGCAGGGCTGCATCTGTCTGCTAGAATAAGCCTGCCCCTTGCCAGGCTATTGTTGTAAACGTGTCCCTCACCTGGCAGCTGTCTGCAGGCACAAGGCCCATCTGTCACCTGGACCGCTGTTGAATTCACCTCTAAAAGCGGCGTCCATTATTCACTGGAGATGGGCCGATTGGCAGGCTGTACGGCAGTCGGGCAGAAATCGCTAGAAGCCGACTCTGCCCTGTGTGACCTTTTATTGGCCAGCACAGCGGCAGTTGGAATAATAGGGACTGAGGTGGATATTGATCTGGACAACCAGGAGTACTCTTGATCTTTATTTAGTCAGCGAGACAGAGGAAAAAAAGATATGGCTGCTGATTAGGTTAGCAGTAGCCTCACTGATTGTTTTTGTGTACCCTGAAGATATAGAGCAGAGGTCAAGCATTTTGTGTGTACATGAATAGGTTTGTGTGCACAAATCTGTGACGTCTTGTTCTACTTGACCCTTGGACTCTCTTACTGTATAAGGGGGTTCTTTGATCAAATAGGTAACCCCATTAGATCATAAAGGCAATTAGAGTTACATTTTTACACCTTCCATCAACGCCAGAGGGAAATACTTCTTTCTCCTCCCCGTCCACCTGAAAAGTCATGCTACAGTTTGGGCCGCAATACAGAAATCCAGTGTAGCAGAGGGTGGACACAGCAGGTTGAAGCTTTGTCAATACAGGTCCGCCAAGTCACCGTCTCAACCTGCCGTCCAGTGTTCAGACATATTGACAAAAAAGACGCAATGGAATGGAAGAAAGAAAAAGGACAGTGGTGGTTATCAGCATGTGGTTGACACTGTGACATTACTATTCACTTGCAGACACAACAATGTTTTAGCTATTGGCTGGCAAATATTGCATTTTTGTTGTCTATTTGTAAGTGGATCAAGAAGAGACTAGGTATAAAAAATGCCCCAAAATGTACTCAAACACCTGCCATTATAAATCTGGGAACTGTACAAACTGTTGAGTTTTGATCAACAATCAGGCTTCACTGACTGAGTAGGGGGAATATACTTAGTGCCAAAAAACATCTTAAATATTAAAATTGCTCACATACGCTTTGTGCCGATAATAAACCAACTTTCCTTCCCAGTATAACACTAAGCCATTACCAAAACATCACAGAAAAACATATTTTAATGTTCGTGTTGCTTCCCCATCAAGCACAGATTATCTGTCAGAAAATAATTTCCTCTTCGCAATCAAGCATGCAGATTGCCAACAAGATGATGTTGAGTAATTGCATAGCAACATCAGTGCTGCTTATTTTCTGGTGCTGAGAAGCTGCGATTCACTTGTTCAAAAACTCTGAGGAAAACCAAAAGTAGAAGGAACGAGTGCAAATGTTTGAGGCCAGACTGCTGGCAGACGTTGTTTACTCAAAGCTAAGATGCACAGTTACTTTTAACTTCATAACTCATCCTGCTTTAATTTTTCTTGTTTTGCTTCTCTTTGTCTCTAGATGTGACATTTGCTGCCAAAGGATACTTTGATGCTCTAGTCAGAATGGGTGAACTGGCCAGTGAAAGTCAAGGATCCAAAGATTTAGGTAAGTGACTGACATTCACCTGATGACCTGTGTTTTTTTTTTTCCAACTTTCTCTCTTTTCCTTTCTTATTGTTGGCCGCCGTGGCCTACAACAGCAACACACGCACACCAGCACTCTGTGTAAAAAGAAATTGTCAGGGGAAGCTAATTTGCATTCAGAGAGACGCGTGTGGGTCGATACAGGAGGTGTTTTTTTTTGTTAGAATGTTTACTCAATCTTTTTAGTCCTAAAGCAGTTTGTTGTAAGATTTTGTCCTGGAGGAAACCAATGAGTGAGCTTGTAGCTGAACATAATTTATTTACAACCCTATAGATGATAGTTGAGATTGTTTTTGGAAAAGCCTTTTTTATATGACTGGTTAGCAGTTTGTATTGAAAAAAAGATCCGTAACACAGATGTTAGACGTCTTGCACCTTCTGTGATGTGTGTATGTCATGTCAACTAAGTGTGCCTGTCTGTGTGCGTATGTTCTAGTTATAAACATAGAGGTCAATTGTCAACCAACAGCTGGTCCTCTCATAGTGAATTGTTTCCTTGGTGATTGGCGTCTCTGAGTGAGTGTGGATTCGCTGTCACCAGCCCCTGGGAAATCAGCTCCTGTTTGAAGAGATTCCCTTTGCCCTGATTGGGCTTTTTGACTGCTTGATCTGCGTGTAAATAGCTGTTGATATGACGGGGTCCTTTGTTGCGGTCGAGCTAAGATCTAGTTTGGGTTTTCCTTCAGCCCTGCCAACAGGGACTGACATGAAAGTGCTCTCAGGATGTTTTATTCAGTAAGCGTCCCTGTCTCTCTCTCTATCTCTGCGAGGTTTTCCATTGATACGGGAGCAGTGTCTTCGTGTTGAACTGAGACTCACTTACAGTATTGGGCTCCTCCAAGCCAGACATCCTCAGCTGAACTTGTCGAAAAAGAAGAGAGAAACATGTACGTGATCTGACTGAGATCTGGGCTAATCTCTTTTAGGGCCGAAAAAACACTGTGGCTCTAACAGCGAGGGATTATTTTAAAGAATAGGTTGGGTCAGAAACTATTAAATGTGTGTTGACCTCCTTCGTTGTTACACATATTGCCATGGCAATTGCGCATATGTGCTTGTGTGTGTGTGGAAACGTATCAAATTGCTTTCCTCTTTAGTCACAAGATTGTATGAGGGAACCTTAAACTGATTCCAATTTCAAAAACTCTGCCTGGAGGAAGATCTGCATGGGACTGGATATTCAAAATGACTCATCCTCTCTGTCTTTTTGTCTGTTTTTGTTTCTGTTCATTGCCTGAATCGCTTTGTGCAGTTGTAAGTTAAAAAGGAAAAGCTGTGGTGTAGCTAAAGATATTCGCCCCTGTTGTTCATTGTCAGTCTCCAGGACAATGCGCCAGCTACACCCAACTCCCTACTGCATGCCACTGTGGTTCACAAGGGAAGAATTGTAGTTGTTTTATTTTCCAGCCACCTGCTCGCGAGTCCCCCGCCCTGAGCTCGGCGCCAGGGCCTTGACCTCCTGTCAAACTGCGTGCAGGGATGAGTCGCAAAGCTCAGAGTTTCCTGTTTGACCGGTGGTAGAGCACAGAAATAGCCACAGATTGGAGGAAAAGAGAGCGCTGGAGGTTAGCCAAACAAACCACAGCTTATGTTCTGAGTTTGACAACGCAAATAGTACAGATGTGAGATATCGGTTGAAGTTAACAATCTTGATTCAATTCAAGAGTTAACTTTTTGAATTTCTCTATTGAATTTCATACCATCCTAATCTTATATTTGAGATGTTGCCATGCAAAGTTTGTTTCTCTTCCCTGCAGTAAAGTTGTCTTTTATAGATAATTTCACCCGCTTGTAATGTGTGTATTAATGGAGACTTTAAAAAAATAACACCCAGGGGATATTTTGGCTTGGAGGGAAGTATATTTTGGTTTGATGATTGTTGCTTGCTTGGTATATTTGAACTACACTCAGGCTCAGGCTCCGATTTTAAATTGTTGCCCCCCAGTAACTGGTAGAGACGAACATGAGTGTGAACACCAAAAACACTACATCCATGATTTTCCACGTTCAGGTCAGTCACATGATCAGTTGGCATCATGTTAACGTTGTTGACTGGCTGATTGTTTAAAAAATATATTAAATATCCGCTTTTTTTTCTATAGCCTGTCTCTATTTGCGCATGCTCACACCTTCATATGCACGCATGAGTTTGAGCTCTTGTTGCACCTGTTTAAAGCCCGTTAATTCCATAGAGGCTCTGTAAGAGAAGACCTGCAAACGAGCCACCTACACACCTAAGAGTCGGCAGCTGCTCTCCATCTCTTCCTCCATTTTTTTTTTCCCTCCGTTCTTTCACACACATACACACACACACATAAAAAGTACGCTTTAAGCAGGGAATTAAATTACCTTGTGAAATAATGCCCACTGTTGCTGTTTTTATTATTGACAAATTAACATGCTCTCTACTCTGGTCTTACTTCATTCCTTTAGAACCCAGTACGTTCCCTCAGGAATCCAATCTTGGTGTGTATGTGCATGCATGTGTTCACGCCTATTACACTTGTATACATTTTCTGTGCATTTATCTCTTGTCATTTCCATGTGTTTTTACAATATGAGTGCTCTTTTAATCCACTTGTGTATATCTCTGCCTAAAGAGACAGTCAGTCTCTCTCTCTCTCTCTCTCTCTCTCTCGCCATCCCCACTACTCCCACACACTCCCTCCCACACATCCTCCTCTGGTTGGGCTAATCATCGCCTGTCACTTTTCCACCCACACACACACACATGCATGCACACTCACACGCACACTAACACACACACGCACACACCTGCCCTCTCTTTCGCTTCTCTCCCTCTGTTTCTGCCATCCTCCCCCTCCGTTATCCCTCCTTGTGAGGAAAGAGTAAGCACTTATTACCTCAGTGACATGTGTGGCTTTCCAACCCTTCGAGGGAAATGCCGGAAATGTAGAGTTTGTGGGGCTGAAAATATTTACGACTATCTTCTCCAACCAGCTCTGCTCCACTGTGTTTGTATTCCTGAACTACTTATTTTCCACCACACCCATAGCTGAATAGTCCTGAAATTCCTAGTATTTTGATTCGTCATCGTTCCTAGAGCTCCTTTATCTTTGTTGTAACTGACAGAAATCCAACCAATCAGTCAACTTTGCCTTCTTACAAAAAGCTATCAAAAGGCTCAGAGTCAGTTGAATCAAGTGTTTGTACATGGTAGAGATTAGTTTTTCTGCCTCCGCTGCATTTAACAAACTCAGAAAACAGTCTACTCTTTATCCCATTATTCTTCAGATTACTTCTTAAATGGTTTGATTTCATGATTTAGCACAACTCTTTTGTTGATTAAATTTGTGTTAGCGAATAGAGGCACAAGAGTCTAGTTAATCCGACCCATTGGAGGCCATGTTGGCCTACCAGTTGACAGTAAGTTTCAGAAACACCACCCACTGCAGTACAAAGCATGGCCTATTGCTTACTGGGACATTTTAAAGGGGACATATCATGGAAAACTCACTCTAGCAGTGCTTGTGCACATACATTTGGGTATCTGGAGTGCCTACCAACCCAAAAACAGTGGAATAAGAAAAAAACCCAGTCAGTTTTTGTGGGCTGCCTAGATCAGAATGTAAGTGAACAAGCCATTCAGATTGTGCCCCATTCCTATGTCACATGCAGGCTCATTTGAATATACCCCCCAAGGCAAACTACCTTTGCAAAGGGGCGCCATACTTTTCTCACAAGCCAATCAGAGCATACTGGGCTTTATATGGGAGGAGGGCTTAAAGAGACGGGCTGAAACAGAGCGTTTAGGACAAAGTGAGAATACATGTATATACAGAGAGACAATTTGAGTTTTTTTGAATTTAAAGCATTTAAACACGTTCTAGTAGAAACCCAAAATACAAATGTGAATCTAAAAACCAGCAAAGTATATCCATTTATTTTAGAACAGATGACTGTAGATCTTTTTTCTCTGGTTTCAAAAGGTATTTTGAATTTTCAATGTTTGGATTTTGAAAAGCTCATAGACATCAGAGTTAGTTTATTAAACCCAATTGTATGTGTTTTACATTTCCTGGACTGACAGAATAGTAAAGAGGTTATGTCCTATATTCTGAAGGAAGTGGGTTTCTGTTTACGACTTGCTGGTATGGTCAGCCTGTTCTTTTAGCGTCCTTAAATGGAGTAGAGTTTGAGTTCTGCTCAACTGGCTGTGTGTGTTCCACTATGCTGCTGTTTCACTGTTGGACATACGTAAAAGTCAGACTATAAACTACCAGCCTACTCCCAGTAGATGTAAGACATGTATTTCATTTTTGCTATGGCTCTCATTCTTTACTCTGGTTAACAATTTAAAAATAAACTCCCTCTCGGGCCATTTGGCTGATTAGTCTGTTTTCAAGAACCTGGAGAGGAATGTAAAGTGCTTACAGTTCAGCCTCTCAGCCAGAGGAAATCAAATATCTTCCCCCCCCTTTCTTATCAACTGCTATAACCTTGCTAATTGCCATGTTTTAATAACACACATGTATGATTCAGCACAAAGTCGTGTCTTTTGGGAAATTACATGCATTAGAGAAAGAAATGGGGTCATAATGCAGTCAACCAATAGATTGCTTACGCAGGTTGCTGCTGGGGAAAGGGATCACAAAAAAACCCACCTCATAGCCCTCCAAGTTACCTGAGGAAAAAAAAAAGGTTCACACAGGGAAAATGAGGCTGCAAACTGATGCATCATAGTTGTCTTTTTTAGGTTAATGGATCTGGGACATATGCATTCAATTTCTGCTGGTAATTGGGTGCCATCTAAAAGGCTAAATGATATGTCGTTGTTAAGAGCAGAGGTTAGCGGTGGTGGGTGAAGCGTTAACTCTGACATGCTGTATTTGAATAATCACCCACGAGTACACATACTGTAAACACGCAGCTCTCTCGCTCTCTCTCTCTCTGTTTCCCTCAATGTCTCTCTGTCTTCAGTCTGGCCTACCTCTCTTCCTCCTCCAGCACCTGTCCCTGTTTAAATGAGAGCAGAGGAGCTCTTTTCTTAGCTCCGTCCCAACATCCCAGGGGTCCCTGCCTTCTCCTGCTCTATTTCTAAGACACGCACTGCATGATGGGAAAGCCAGTGGCCCCCACGCTCTCCCTCTATCTACACTCGTTCACGTTGCCCTTCATTTGTTCGTGGCAGCGGAATGTGCTGAAGGTGAGGTAGATACAGCTGGGATGGACATGGACGAACTCTCTGTTTCCTTTACACATTCACTTACACTCCAGTCGACGAATTATCAAACCATTTACATCCTGCACTGGTTAGACTGGCATGCAACAACATACTACAGTGAAAGTGTGATCAAACCAGTGGGTGGACTTTGAGTGATATGGTTTTGTAATGTGTGCAAATCTGCATCTTTTTGGGCGTTTGGGTTTTTAAATGGTGTCTGTCAGGATTATGCAGGGGCTCCTGAAGTTTTTGTCGGAGTGGTCTAGGCAGTTAATCCCCCCCCCTTAAAAAAACGAAGGGTCAAAAGGATCTCCAAACACAGAGTGTATTCAAGCCTAATGCACTAGTGAGGGGAAACAATGGTAGGCATGTAAATATTATTTCCATTTATTTTAAAGTGGGTAAAAGGATGCTGAAATCGCAGGATTAAAATAAAAAAAACCTTGCTGCTGCTACGTACTATTACAAGAGTTCAGGTTGAGTTTAGGTCTACTCACACTCGCATATATGAGAGCAATGCCATATGCAAAACACATCACAAATTATGCATGATATATTTCAATAATCATGACCTAAAGTCTAAGGTCAAGGATTTCAGCATCCTTTTACCCACTTTAAAATAAGTTGAAATAATATTTACATGCCTACCATTGTTTCCCCTCACTAGTGCATTAGGCTTGAATACACTCTGTGTTTGGAGACCCTTTTTTAAGGGGGGATTAACTGCCTAGATCAAATAACACATACTCAGAGTCACTCACTCAGCCACTCCTTGAGTCTCCATACCTCAACAGGTAGATGCATGACTCTGCTGGTTTATTTTTTTTCAAGCGTGAAGGGCTCTGCTACACAGCTTTGGTGTGTACGAGTTCACGTCGGTTCCTTTTCTGTTACATTCTCGAGGGATTTTCCCCATCACTACACGTTTTGCTCTACTCTTTATGTCTGCCTATTTTGCCCTAGCACAAAATTTGTTTTCTCTTTAATTTGCTCTTCCTTTAAACTACATGTTTAGTTTTTTTTAGATGACTTTGATCTAAACAGCAGAGAGACATAAAGACCCTAGATCTTTTAACAGATTCCACAACCACCCACAAGTACACACACTGTAAACTGTCAGAGTACCTGTTCCTGATTTTAATCTGCAATCTTTTTTGCCTCACTATTATTTTAGCGTACTATTTCTACCTCATTTGCTGCTCTGTTTCTCCTGAGTTTGTCAAATCAATCACAGTTCTTTTAATTTATTATTTATACTTTCAGTAAGAAGTAAAAGCAGATACTATGTCATTTGGTTGCTGTGATCAAACTTTCTCTCTGGGGACATGTTTGTTTTTTATGAGGGTTTAAATCATGGATTGCTTTTGCAGCCTTGTGTAGTTTTCTGTTAAATTATTGAACCTATGTACCCTAAAATCGGTAAATAGGTTTATATTTCATGACTGATATCACAAAAGTCAGGTTTTGTTATCAACATATTTTTATGGAGTGGTTCCACCTGGACTTTGGCAACCAGCTACAGTTCATGACCCCCAGCAACATGATTAATGAACCAGCCAGCTGAGATGCTCTGGACCAACCATCAACTCTGTAGAAGGGAATAGGCAGAAGGTTAAGACATATTGGCTATGCAGCCATTTGGCTTTTGCATAATAAGGGAGCAGGAATTCATAATTATAGAGCTTCAGCACAAAGACCTGCTCTACATCTGAATTGGCTTTTTAATCAAGTATTGAGTATGACACCCGGGTTAGAACACCTTATCATTTTTATTCAATAACTTCAAATTCAAAAACTACATCTCCCATCAGGCTTTGACTACTCAAGACTCATCGTATGTTGTTGTTTGAGCTCTAAATGAACTAGTAACGGAATTACTATCATGCTATCTTTATAATATTTTACACAACAAATACTCTTTCATCTGAGCGTACAGTCCAATAACTGCTCCGTTATGTTTCAGCTTTTTGCTGTTATAAGATGTGTTCAGTGGTTCAGGCTGGTGGAACAGTGGCCTAAAAGAGGCTCATTGATACCAGATGGTTTGGATTTGCTACATACAGTCCTATCCAGAAAATGCACGACAACCTACCTGAGACCTTCTTAGAATAAATGTAAAGACTTGCAGTAGCGCTCTGGCCCACTTCTCTTTGACCAGTCTTACATGTCTGCTGTAAAGCCTTCATTATGGCCCAAATGCATGACACCATTGCAGGACAAACTTATATTGGGTTAGTAGGTTGAACAGCTGTGATGTCGAAGCTTCCAAATTTAGCAACGCGTAATATATACTGTATATCAATAGTTTTCTCTTTGGGAGAGGCTATGTGAATGAGCAAAGTGGGTGAAAAGTTCAAACTGAGTTTATTATCCAGTTCACAGAACTACGAAATTTGTGTGTGTGTGTGTGTGCGTGTGCGTGTGATCCAGATTAAGTGTGTTTACATGTTGTGGTTTCACAGGGAGTGTACTCACACACATGTACACAAACCCACGCGCACAGCCACCCAGACTCTCAGCTATTACTTACGTCTGGCACGTTATCCCGCTTCCCCATTATACCTGCCACTTGTTTGTTTCCCCTATGATTTGGCATGCTAGGTAGGCAGATATTAGCATCACTGTATTATTCACACACACACACACACACACACACACACACACACACACACACACACACACACACACACACACACACACACACACACACACACACACACACACACACACACACATACTGTACACAGACTCTGCAGGTGGGATCACTCCACTTTCCTCCCCAGGGAAGTGTAGATGCTGATGTGATGATAGCTGATAGTAAGGGTGGAGATCTTTTGAACAGTGTTTTGTAACACTTTGCAGCCGCTGCACCTCCTCTTGCAACTTCTCCCATGGCAACGACCCTAGCATTATCCTGCTTCCATGACAACCCGTAGTGAATCTGACTTGACCTTCACCAGTGATTCAGTTTCTCTCAATCCACCTCCATTCTCTCCCTCCCTCCATCTCCCTCTTGTTCTCTCTGTTCAACATTGCTAACTTCCACTTCTTTTTTTATTTTTTATTTAATTATTATTCTGCTCCGTAGCCCACATTTTGTCTTTCTTTTTCTCTACCTATGTGGGCGTATCATCGCTTCTCTTACACAAGCAGTCAATACATCTACACACAGCTGATGTCATACTTCAGGGGACAGTCTGTTCCTATGCACCCAAGTCAGTGCTTCCTTCTGTGACTCAGTGGTTTAAGCTGGCGGGCATGTGGCTGCTTGTCACTGAGCTAGAGCTGCAGGCGCAGATCAACCTAAGCACACCTCCCCACAGAGGATCTATTGTTTTCTCCCAACCAGGGAAACACGCAGGGCGGAAGCCAGCTGTGAAATATTGATACAGTATTGACTAGTCTTTCAGAGCAGTGGTTGTGTATCTGCGTTGAGGAATGTTCATTCTCTGCGAGTTCATGAGTGTGTCACTGTGGCCATCGACCTATCTGTCATGTTGCTCCTAGCTGGTATGTGGATATCCTTGTCAGGATGGCAGCTGAGCTCTTACGCTCGGTCTCACAGATTTTGTCATGCCTGCCAGGTTATTTCTTCACGAGAAAAAAATGATGCTGCACAGCACGTTCAAATTATTTCAGCATTATTCCCCTTTATTGATGCTTGATCGAATTATCTGCTGTTAACGTCCCCTGAATGTTGCAGTCCAATAGTCTGTGTTGTTGTGTGATATGATATCAAAGTTGCCATGGTAACTGTTTGCATCTCCAAAGTGTGAGTACATTTAAAAAAAAAAAATTTTAAAAAATTCTCTGCTGTGGCATCGTACCCAGTAATGAAACTGCGGATGACAAGATGAGATCTCTCGCAGATTCATTCATGCCTTACCTTCCTGGAGTTTTGCAAACACCCTGTCTTGCCAGTTTACGTCACGTGTGTGTCTGTGTGTCTGTGTGTCTGTGTGTGTGTGTGTGTGGCACAGCGATGGCTGCTCATTTGTTAATTGATCCAGCTAGTTGAAGCCGCCAACAGAATGCCAGGGTTTCTAAGCCTGAAGATCAGGGATGAGTATCTGTAAGCTGCTTAGCAGGCCTGCTGGGAACTGACGGGAGGCTTTGGCCCGCTTCTCTGCTCCTGTAAGACACAAAATCAGCAGGTTGCACCGTGGGCAGAAGACCTGGCTGTCTTGGGTATACACGAGTTGTAGGGCCAGTGGTTGCACTGAATTTAGCATGCATTCAAAAAAAAATTAACGTCTTTTAAATACCATTGATATTTCTGCACACACTTAACATGGTCAACAGGATGGTTGAAATATAATTGGACTTATTCGTAGGTCATTTGCTATATCAGAGTTAAACCACTGTTTTAAAAGGCACAGACTGTTCAGGAATTCATCTTTTTGCTGTTTGACGTCGTTGTAACTCTTTACATTAGGTCATCCTATTTATAGCATCTGTTGGCAGCAAAAATACACATTTAAAAAAACACATTATAATGTACTTGTAAGCAGATATAAGAGTTGATGTATTTGTCAACAACTGTAACTCCTCACGTGTGTGTCCCACCATTAATGGAGGCTTGACTTCATAAGGGATGTTACAATTGTTGACAAATACTGTGCATTCATAAGAAGTGTTCTTATATGTGCTTCCAAAAATATTATAGCATTTTATAAACCATTTTTTGTTCAAATACCTTTACTGCTTTGCCAACTCAACAATACAAAAATGAAAATGTAACTTTTTTCCAGCTCTGAATATAATGTTTTTGCAGAACATTGATTATATATTATATATTTTTTTTTTCTCCAAATAGTCTTAACACTCCAACCTGCTTCACTGTCTGTCTATAGCTATTTGCATTGTACGTGCTGTCTGTTGAGAAGGAGACCACTCCAAAGCCCTTTGGTGTTTTACCAAAGTTTTTACTGAAAGCACCTCTGCACAAGTTCTGATTTCACTTATGAAGCGTTTTGTTATTGGTTGAGATGAACTCTTACAGGTCCGCTTTCAAAAGAGGACACAGCAGGGGAGTGTGAGACAGAAAAATCTGATGTGAGCTCTAAAATGATGCACTTCAGTATGCAGCTCCTACTCAGCCACAAATGTCCAGTACTTACTTTTCTTTACACAGCATTCCTTTCTGCAGTAAGACAGTGACAAATAGTACTTTAACATAGTTCAGTCTTGTCTCTGATAGTGCCCCACATTTGCCAAATTGTGATGGATATTTATAAATTGCAACTGAAATGCAACTGCTTTGCGGATAAATTCATTTTTTTATAAATGATACCAAAATATGACACAGCATTATTGATATTTTCATCGCAGCCCTCTTATTTAACTCTACTTACATCTCGTTCAATTGACTCTGTAATTTACATATAATATATAGAACGTTCCTTGAATAATCAATTAAAACTATTATTAATACTAGCTGATACCACAGGTTTTCACCAACAATAACCCAGATGCAATATGTCAGACAGAGCTAATGCTAAGGGGCTTTGGAGCTTCTGGTCATTGAAATGTATGTGTGTCTCATTTTTCTGTACATGCGGATCTCACACTGTCTTTCCACTAGGTCTCTATGTATATGTGTCTTTCGCTCAATTTAGCTCTTTGTTTTCCTTTTCCTGACAATGCACTGCATATTCAGAAGAGGCAGCCTGTAGGTATATGAAAATGAAACACTCTCACTAGCTGCATGACCCTTCCTTATCTCTTCTCTTTTGGTCATTTCCTTTTTGTGTGGAGACATTAACCTTTCTTTGAGGTCTTTATTTTTTGTTCTAGTATAAAATCACATTGCCTGATGTTAAGATTAATCAAAGAAAGAAAGGCAAAATGTTTGAGCTCCACCAGACATCAGCACTTACACGCTTGAAGAACCAGAATTTAATTTTAAGCATTTTGTCTCCCCCCATTTTCGTACTTGTCATCACTTGTTATCGTTTCATTTCTCTGTTTTCTGTAACCTTGTACTTCCAAAAAAAACCAAAAAACCTCCATCATGTTGTCTGTAGTCCCAGTAACAAGTCACATGTCCTGTATGTTTGTGTATCTCGTATTGCTGCATGAGCTTTGCACGCTGGGGTCTCTCTGTTTCTCTCTCTTGCTTTTCTTGTTTCCTCCCTTTTCCCCTCTAGCTTCCTACTACCTTCCTCTCTGTTTCTCTGCTCTAGGAATGCTTTTGCTGGTGAGTGTTGTTCACGTGTTCCCTGTCTCCCTCTTTCTCTCTGTGCAGGGGATGTGCTGTTCCAGATGGCTGAGGTCCACAGACAGATCCAAGTTCAGCTGGAAGAGATGGTTGGTATTCTAAGCTCAAAGGGTTTGTCGCTGTGTGGTTCAACACCACACGGTCTCTAAAAAAGCTCTGGCTGTGTAAAAGGTCTCATAATGTAATATTTTAACAATTAGTCGTTGTCCCTGAGCTCTCGAGCCCTTTGGGCAGTACATGGATACAGGATAATTGAACATGAATTCACATTGAATGAACAGACATGCTGAGTTCGTATAAAATCCAGTCTGCTAATACTGGAGGTGGTTGGGGAAGTGGAGTGAGTTAATTGAGCAGCATGGCATTCTGGGTAATATGTAATACGTCAATATTAAGTTAATTAGTGTGTGTTCAGTATAGAGGAATCCCTTAGCTTAGGTGATCATCATGTGGACGCCCTGGATCTTGAGCCAGCTGCTCTTTTACGTCTTTATCCGCCGCTATGACTGTCCACATGTATGCAATCCTTCCTCTTCCACATACCGATCACCTTGTTATTATCTTGTATTGGCTCCTCAGCATGACTCCAATCTAAAAAAAAAAAAAATCAGGAACAAAGTTCACAGTCCTCACTCTGCAAAAACACTTTCAGCCACTTTGAGATGAATTAGCTTAGTCTAAAGATTGTACTCCCCAAATCTGATCTTTTTTTATTTTAAGACATCCTGTTCTATCCATTAAACTGTATCATTTGAATGTAGGATAGATCATAACCCGGTTCACATATTTTAACCTATACACATACGTATATTGCTGTTAAATATCAAAACCAGATGATCAATTTAGATTTTTCATTCAGTTCATTGAAAAGATTTCTGAGTTGAAAAATTATAATGAAAGATGTGTATATGTAAACCGTTATTTAAGATAATTGATATTATCATTCACAGTTGGTAAAAATAAATGAATGTCAGCAGAGGAAAAATTGGACATTTTATTCTAATATGATAGCCGGTCCTTCATGCAGGTCAATTTACAATCTAGTGACTAAATATTGTGTCAGATAGCACTGAATCAGTGACAGTGACAGTGATTTGCAAGCTGAGAGAGGCTTCACAGGCCGGGACTTTGTTGATAAAACATTTATTCAGTGACTGAGTAAATGAGGATAACACATTTATTTTAATAGCTTATTTGTCTATTGGATACAACTTAATGTGGACAACTCTGTCGTTGACCTTGGTATCCACACGCAGCCTCCATGATTATTTTATTGAACTGATTTTGTGCTTTCTCCCCAGTTAAAATCCTTCCACAACGAGCTGCTCTCTGAGCTGGAGAAGAAGGTGGACCTGGATTCTCGTTATCTGACTGTGAGTATCTGATTGGCTCGCTCTCCCGGAGCCTGAGGACAGCCTTAAATCCAATAAGTGCACTCCATATTTTATCTAATTTTTAGTGCTTTATATTACGTTACATCAAATCTGTCGAGGCCTGATTTGACTAAAGTGATGGAGGTGAAGTTGTGTTTTAAACATCAGGACCAAAAGTCTGCTCTGAGCTCATTGGAGAAAGTGTGTGTTTAAAGATTTGATTTGAAATAACATTCACGTCTGCTCACCCGTCAAGTTTAGACTGATTATAATAAACCCCTCCTGGAGTGTGAGTGAGTGTGAGTGAGTGTGAGTGTGAGTGTGAGTGTGAGTGTGTAAGCACGGTGGAGCTGGTCTACATGAGATATCTTTAGAATGAGTGGGATGCAGCCTGAGTGTATAGCAGCACTGCTTGTTGTTTTGGGGGATGGGATAATGTTACCATTATTGTGTTGTACTGTTGGAAGAACCACGTTATGAGCTGCTTCGGCTTACAGGCACTGACTGACTCACTCACATACACTTAACTCGAACCTAAAATTAAATGGAAAAAGGTTTGTTTGTAGGCTTTTGTCCTCTTGACTTAACAAATGGGGCTTATCAGTAAAATCAGTGTTTTGATTCATCATTTATATTTATTTTGATCTACAAGTAATCTTGGACTCCATACACATCTGCCAGATTATTGTTGGCTGTCTACATTTATATGGAAAAAGATATGGAAATGTTTCATACTTCTTTCATTAGATCAAGTGCATCAACTATTTAAGACATTTCTATTCTGACGTACCTCCTGAGGTTTTAACATCCATTAACATTAATTTATTTTCTACAGCTCTGCTGTGGTGATAATAGCAGTCATTTTGTATCAGACTTTGTGAATTAATCATCTGAAATTTTGACTTCAAAAAAGACTTGAAGGAAAGCTCTCTGTTTTCCAAGACTTTAAGTGTGTGTTTGGGTGTGCTGTTCCCAGCGGTGCATCTCGCTTTGTTCTCCGTCTCTCGTTCTCTTGTCTCGCATAATGACTTACCCAGGGTGTTGTAACACTGAGGTCAGAATTGGGGCATTTCAGTAAACCTAAAATGCAGGAAAAAAACAGCGCATAGATTTTTTTCTGGCAGATAAGCTGGAAGAGATAAGGGTCCGATTCTCAAAGTTTACCAAAGTTCATCCTCTGTCCACTCTGTTTCTAACCAGATTTAATCACACTAATAATCTGTCTGCAATAGTAGCCTGTGATTGAGACTTGTGGGTACTGGCGCTGCAAACAAAAGTCAATAAGCTTTTGATTTGTTAATTAGAAGGAACATTCCAGCTCAAATTAAGTGGATGCTATAGGGATATTATCTTGTTTACCCAATTAAACCCTGCAAACTTTTCGCAATACCAAATTGTGTCTTCCCTAATGATCACTACACTGTATGATCTACGTGATGGGTTTTTTCACCGGGAAGCCTTGCCTTCAGGTAGTTACAGATATGAATAGCAGAGCAACCCATATTGGTTGTGCTGCTTCACCTTTAAAGACTAGGAGAGACAGGAAAGGATGAAACATTCATTGTTATCGGGTTTCAAAAACAACACCAGGGCAAAACAATGTTTTTGTCCCATTTTGAAATGTTGAGCAAATTCATATTTCAGAGAAGCTCCTGACCGTGAAAATGAATCAGCAACAGTTAATGTTAAAATGTAAACGTACGTTTTTTTGTTTGTTTTATTTTTGTGAGGTGGCTGGTTGTTGAGCAGTTTCCAGCTCAGCTCAGACCCACAGAGTTAATAACATCCTGCATGTGTCATACTGCTATTCCTCCAGTGACAACAACAGCTTCTTTTCAGCTTCCCTTTCAGCCCAACGGTACCTAGAGAATACTTCCGTCCTCTGTGTCTTTCAGTACAAAAAATGTGGGTGGTGGACCCTCACGCATGAGCTCTCCTCAGCCAATGTTGCCTCGTACAGAAACCACATAGGCTTTGTCACACCAGACACAGTTACTATAGCAACAGAGCTGGTTCATCTTGGGAAAAAAAGTTGTTATTCTCGATAAAATAAATAATTAAACAAGCAAATTAAATGAATTAAATAAATCAACCCTGGCTGTAAAAGGACTAGGCCAATCGTTTTGCTACAAATCACACATTGGCTTTGCAGGCTGCCACTGATTTCTTTCTTTTCACCACCCTGAGAAAATCAACTTGAAACATGCTGGAGATGGGTAATCACTTACAGTGGACGTTTTAGGAGACACAATCAAGAGCTGTGATGTTTGTAAAATCAAACCTGGAAAACAAAAAATATGCAAGCATGGCTCTTGAAAAGAATCTTGTAAATGTACTTGCTTTTTTTTAGATTAAAAAGAAAGGTTAAAAAGATTGCTTTCAGTTGCCAAAAAAGAATCACACAGAAACATCAACAAAAATGAAGGTGAAATAACCGTGAGATGATTTTCATACCGAAGTGAATCGAGTTTAATCCAGTTGCTTGTTTGTAAAGTAAAAATCTGTCTAAAAACTTTTTAGAAATGGGTTTGAAGCACTGTTGTGCATTTGTTCATAAGTCCCACAGTCAGTCACCCATGCTTTTTTCGATTTTATGGTCCTGATTTTGTGTTTGTGCTCTGCCTTTTCCTCCCCACGTAGGCTGCCCTGAAGAAATACCAGGTGGAACACAAGAACAAAGGGGAAAGTCTGGAGAAGTGCCAGGCTGAGCTGAAGAAGCTGCGCAGAAAGAGCCAGGGCAGCAAGAACCCCTCCAAGTACGGAGAGAAGGAGATGCAGGTGAGCCTCAGAAATAAACAATTAGGATGAAGATGTCTCATTACCGTCATAATGGACTGCTTAATTTAGAAGGGTACTGTAAAGCACAAAAACAAATTCATTATGAACACTCAAGCCATTTTGTATCCATGCTGTACTTTTAGCAGAGTTTTCATGCATGTGGGTGACTGTTGGATTGGATTTGTATGAGTCTTGGTGCAAAATAATGACTTTATTCTTCATAAAGTAAAGAGAATTCACAAAACAGCAAAGATGGGAGAGGAGGCAGTGGCGATGAGGTGCCCTGAGTGGGAAGACAAATAGTGGAGGTTTGGTTATGAATTGTGTGCCAATTTTTCGCAAATCCAAACACATACAGCAGCCACATAGACACAAATGTTGAAAAGATAGTAAGATAAGCTACACTAATTGATGTACTGAAGGATGCATTTAATTTACTTCAGACAATGTGTTTCTGCAGATTACTTTGATGAGGGTTTTTTTCAGTTATCCTCTAAGGGGGATTTACCTCAAGCACTGACATTTCAAGATATAAGCTTAAAGAAGAACTCTATTATTTACTAAGATTTAAAAGAAATTCCATTTTATAGTTTTTTTTTTGTTTTTTTTGTCCTTGCACTGTAAGAAGACACATGTTGTTTGGTGTAGTTATTTATTATATAGCATCCTGCTGTAAAATTGGATTTTTGGATTTTTGTTTTGTTTCAAATTTAAGATGGAAAGTGGACAGTAAAGGCCCATATGAAAAGCCATGTCAAACATGCTGCTGAACTATGAATATATCAATTAAACATGAAGCATGACAGTGTCTTATTTTGGTAAAGGTGGTTGGCATGGCACACAGTGGGCATGCTTGTGTAACTGCTTCAGTACATTTGGATAAAATGCTCAAACATTTATATCAAAGATGATATTTTTTTTGCAAAAGCTTTGGTCTTTAGTATCAGATGGCCAACGCTCACAATAATTATATATGTTCAATCGAAGCAGTCGCATGATTCACTGAAGGAACAAAGCAGTGTTTGTTTTGGCCGTCATCATTCATGTGATTATTTCCATAGCAAAGCAACCTCCGACAGAGCAGCTCAGGTGAAATGAATTTTGATGAGTTGGAATGAACCCTCGGTGTTAGACATAACTCAATTAGTTATCTGTCAGTTTAGTTTTCCATCCTATTGTTCTCCCTCCTCAAAGACACACACATACCACCTCTGTTTTGAACCCGATTGTAGGCCTTCACTGTGGTGTTGTTTAGTTAAGTAATTTATTGGTTAAGACCTGTAACCTGTTACTGTCAAACTGAGGGGGAAAAAATGAAGCAGCTTCTAGTGATATCGTTGTGAAGGAACTGCTGTCACACTGTCGCCATTTTCCTGCTGCAAGTCTGACTGCCTGGAGGGGTGGAAACAAAAATCTCTAACAGGTAGAGGCTTGCAGGGTAAAAGCTGAGCTGCTGTTGTTTCACTGTGACATGACGGATTCTGATCAATAGCTGGACTAGAAACATGATTCTACAAACACTTATGGATACAATATTTTATAGAGTCCATTGGGTAAGAAAACCTGCTCTTTGTTACCCATGTTGTGGAATACAGCACCTCCTCTGTCCAGGGCTCTGAGTTTATACAATCACACATACACACAAACATCTGCCCTTTGTTGCCTGGGATGGTATGACAGTGCTGGTTGATCTCACAGCTCTGTCACATTGAGTTTGTTCCGCTGTGTCAGGAATGCCACGAGGAGATTTGTTGTATGAAGTGTCATAATTGGCAGCGTGCAGCAGTCCAGTTTTGCGTGCAGCAGGACCGGGGATGGGAGGGTTGTTTGAGTGCACTAAGCAGGTAAACCTAAGTCAAGAATGGCAAGTTGTTACATGTTCCTGACTGCCTCATTTGTTGCATAATTAGGCCTCTGTTAGGTTAGGTGGAGCACAATTTGACTAACAGGAATGGAGGAATCTTTTATTGCAAATCAGTTAGAGTTTTGTCCAAACATGAAAGAAATGAATCTAGAAATACAAATCTTAATCCATATTAAAGGCCCACAAAGGCCGTAATCTTCATTAAACACCAGAATACAAATATGTTGGACTTACCTACCGACAGTTTTGCATTTCTTAGAGCCTTATGAGTAGTGATGCTTATTTAAAGGTGGTCTTGAGAGGTTCTGAAAGGCCACAACAGTCCATCCCCTTAACAGTATGAATGTGCTTAGTTATTACAAAATATCATGTGTGCAATAAATTGTATCCTAACCATGGTGCAAAAAAATAAAATAATGATACTCCTGGCATTTCTTGGCAATCTGCCCAATAGACTTTGACATGAATTTGTTCGGATGGTGACGACAGACAAAAGGTCAGGGGTTCTCTAAAAATGTAAGGATTTGTCCGCAGAGTACCATGATACCATGTTTCGTCCCCATTAGTTTGTACTGTATGATGCAGTATCTTGCTGTGGATCAAAGTAGATGTGCCCGCAGGCAAAACAATCCCAACAGTTTAAACTTGATGCACATTGGACATAGAGAGTAGTAGCACCTTACTCTTACTTTTTCTCTACGTCCGAGCAATTGGGCCCATCTGCGCAGAGGAGCAAGCTCATCAGGCTCTGGACTCATAACGTCAGTTAGCAGAGAAAAGGAAACTGAATCTCCTTTAGCAATTATCTGCCTGCTCACTTTCACTGATCATATCATGGCTGTAGGCGTGTGAGCGAGAAGTCAACTCGTTTGTACCAGAGTCCCCAGGGGAGGACGACACACACAGAGGCAGAGAGCCCTGCACTCCCTCAAGACCCTTCACAATTACATCCACCTAGAAAGGCTAAGTTAGTGACCGATGTCTAACACTATTTAGTTTAGTTAGTGCGGACAGAGATGGGTACTTTCAGAGGCAGTTGAGAAAGTACAATTAATGCTAAGGCAAGATCAACATTTCCTCATCCGCCTCCTCGTCCTCCTCTACCACATCTGTGTTATTCTAGCAGATGAGAAGCACGGAAGTCTTTTTTTTAATTATTTATTTTTTTTATACCTCCTCTCTTTTCATTAAAAAGTAAAGTAGGTCTGAGCGCAGTCTGGCAGCGGCCACATGTCATTGATCTCTCTCTCATACACTCTTCGCTGTTGTGTCTCCCACTTCTCTGTCTGTCTCTTTGTCTGTCTTTCCTCCCCTTCCCCGTTCTCTCCTGTCTTCTGACACTTCCTCTGTGCCATCTCATCAATGGGGGGAAAAAGCCTCTGCCAAAATGCTAATCAGCTCATTATGTAGTTCAGTGGAGTGGACCAAGGTAGAAGAAGAAAGGGGTTCCATCTAGATAAACTCCTTGACACTGCATAGGCTGTTAATAAGAGCTCAGACCGCGATAGGGAGACGGAGTTCAGGAATCAGAATGAATGTCTCGAGATGTTTGATAAGCTCCGGGTTTCTTCAGCTTTGTGTCATAAAATTGAAAAGTGTTTCCAACCTGGAATCGTGGATTGATATAGATGTAGAAAGAAGGGCGCTGTTGACGTGCACGTGCAGTAAACAAGCACTGACAAACACGCCCAGTAGATTTAATACTGTATGTGTTGCTGCTTACTGCTGTGCACCCTGGAGTGTTACAATACAATTCTTTTGAATCCAAAGAGTGCTGATGATGAAGGAACTGAAGAGCAGACGTAAGCAGCTCTCAACTGTGTAGGGAAAATGCTTTTGAATCCCTCCAGGAAGGAAAATGAGTATCAACAGTGTCGACGTTGTGAACAGTCTGTATGCTTCATATTTGGAAGGGTGTGAAACCGTCCCCTGTCAGTGATTGTAATTACTGGAAGCTGGGTTAGTGTACAGTGCAGTAGAGGGTATGATGTCATATTTTGTCAGGATTTCGTCCTGAATATGTCAGTGTTTGAGGGAGTCAGCCATGTTGATCTGTTAAAGCCTGCATGTAAGAACTGCATTGAAGTGTTGCAGGTTTCATTTATATTCATAACCTTTTGCAAAACAAGTCATTCCAGCTATGATGTAACCCGAGGTCGCTCAGATATAATAGTGGCTGTTGTCTGCCTGGGCCTTTCCCACTGCTGTCATTGTCTTGGGTTACTTTGGTGACCTTTTGAATGGTTTGAGTTTGAGAATTGGGCCATGTGGATTTGACAAGCCCCTTTAGCTTGTTGAGATGATGCTGAGCCCTTTAACTGAACGCTGCGCCTGCAAAGAACTAACGCAGCTAACTGAACCAGTTTCAATGCGCTTAATTTGAGCTTAAGGTGTACAGAAAGAACAGAATAAGGTCAGGCTGCTCTCAGGAGGAAAAGGCGTTCATCGTTTCATCCGTGTCTTGCTTGATTTGACAACTTGGCTCTGTGGATTTGTGTAATGGTTTAGGTGGGTTTCTACCACTGCTAGTGCAAAAGGCCATTCCTTAAAAATGTAAGTATTGTTTACGAACATAAAATAGTTCTACACACATGGAATCCCAGTGAATTAACTTGTTGCTTTTGGCAGTGGGGAAGTAGTGTGCTCTGGTGGTTACTAGATGAGATACATCTGCACTGTGTGGTGGCACCACAGGATCTTACATTTAGCTGCAGGAAACAACTCTCTCTTTCATCTTTGTGAAATATGATTTATAATATAATGGAAAAACTTTCTAAAAGTTATTCAAGTGCTTTACGAATACTGAACTTGAGGATTTATGACATTTTTTCACTCTTACGGCTAAGATTGAAATGACAAAAGTAATATTCACAAACTTGAGGCAGTGTTTGTCTTTACCATCTCCTAATATGGAAGGGTATCAGAGTCATGTGTCAACAAACAAGGTAGCCATTTTTATCATTGTAAGCTTTCAGCAAAAAGTGTATTTGGTGTTTACCCATGACACGCCAGCTTGATTTGTATACCAAAATAAACGTGTGTTTGTTTCATTTATATGCAATAAGCCAAAGTTCAGTTTGTTTAACCAGTCAATACTTATTAGCAGATGTTACAGGATTAAAGCCATGAATGTCAACCTACTTCTAGACTACCAACATGCAAGCTCTGCTTTTTGTTAACGGGGTGCTCGACATGCGTATGCACACACTGACAAATAAACCTAAATGCCACTTCCTCCTCAAAAATAAGACTCCCTGCAGCTTCTCATCAACACCACTGGGCATTTTGTCTGTGTATGTGTGCATTTGGTCAGTGTACTCTGTTGGACATTTGCCATTTTTTAAGAGAGCTCATGTTAAGACCAACTGTAAGCTTCCGGTCTCCCTCCCTTTCTGCCTCTTTTACTTACTCTTATGAAATTATTAATACACCTGCTATTTGTTATTGTCTGACACGTAAAATCGATAAGTGGATTTTGTGAGCAATTCCACCTCCACATGGGGGGGATCTTCAGTTATAATTGCTTTGCCTCAGTAGCACTCAGCAGGGAAAATCTGGCCTGAGAAAGTTACTGAGTAAGGCTCTTTCCTTGCACAACTATTACCGCCAAGGTGCACTTAAACCCTAATTGCTCCAGTGGAGCTCTGTGGTGATTGGCAGTAGAAGACTGAGCTGGACTGAGCCGCTCTTAGTGTGAATGGGTGTAATTGTGTGAATGTGAAGAAGGGTGTTATTAACAAAAAAAAAAAAAAAAAAAAAAAAAAAGGAGTGCTTAGAAAGCTGCTTTGACCATTTCATTGTCAGACCTTCTGTCCATTTGGCATAATGCTGTGAAAGACCTGTAGCCAAAACTTCTTTGTCACTGTCTCAGGTGTAAAACCTATAACAATGATGATTAGGCATATCAAAAACAAAAGGAAATGGGGACATCTTTTGATACAAACACTGGCATGGTGTGATTCTTTTGTGCATATTATGTCCCATATTAATTTGTCATTGTGTTTTTCCCCCCACCAGTTTGTGGAGACCATCAGTAGTAAGCAGACTGAGCTGGACACCTTCATCGCCGAGGGATACAAGACAGCCTTGTCCGAGGAGCGTCGCAGATACTGCTTCCTGGTGGACCGCCAGTGTGCCGTGGCCAAGAACAGCAGCGCCTACCATGGCAAGGTAAGCGTCAATCAAGTAACAATAAGAGTTATTTTTTATGATCAAAGAAAGATAAGGAGAGAAATTAATGCCACGGATGTGGAATAGATAAGTATGTATTTCAATCATGGCTAATGTTCTCAAGAAGACAGATGTTTAAGTCATTGCTGCCACTTCAAATACTTTGGTTTCAAATTACATGTCCACTGCCACATAGGCAAAACATCCAAGTTAAATATTTAGGTAATATTAATAAAGAGTTTTCTGCTCAAAAGCTCAGGCAATCTGCTTCAGCAGGACTGAGTTGGTGTGTTTTGATCACTTTATGATTTATTGTGATGACAACACAAGAAAATAACCCGTCAACTGTCATCAGATGGAAATGTTGCTAAACTCTGATTGGTGCATAGAAATTACATCACTTTTTTCGACCTGAGCCCCCGTCCTGCAAGCTTATAATTATTTTAGTAAATCTCCTATTTGAAAGAAGCATCTCAGAATCAGTGTTTCCTTAAATTATTAATTCTATCATCAAGTATATGTTTGCAGTAACTAATAGAGCCAAACCTGTTTGTTCGAAGGTCCTGAAAGCTCAACGCACGTTCAAGTATTCACAACACATCAAACGAAGAAACATTTAGAAAAGCGCTGCAAGATGGTCACCACACAACTGAAACTGGTTCCAGGGGGTTTTCGACATTACAATCCCAGGATTCAGATATTGTTCCAGGTATATGCTGTTACCCGAGCATTAGCCTTTTGCTTATCATTATAATATCTCAATCGTGCAATCACATTGTTCAAAAAAGCCCCAAAAATTTTAGTATCTTTTCCAACAAGGTTAATTTGCAACACCACTGACGCATAGCAAAATTAAATAACTTCATAAGCAAACCATAGCAAACATTAGCGTGTCACTTTTCCCCTGAAACAGCTTCCATTGTGTTGTGAGCTTCGTGCAGCACTTTCTTTTAAATGCTGCATGTGTTTTATTTTATTTGGCAGTGCATTGAGCTCTCAATGTCACTAGTTTTGCATACTTTTGATCTCTCAACTAATGAGGAACACGTTTTCTCTCCGTTATGTCCAAAAAGGGATATGTGCACAGCTTATTAGTTCAATTTATAAAACTAATTCCCTTTGTGCTATGGTGTTGATTTTAGCCAGCTACTCCCCATCTGTCATCTGTGTTTTATTTGAAACTCACCTGCTGTAGAACATTGTTCAGCCAAAAGAGCATACTAGGAGATGTATAATTCAAAGTCACATTAGCTTTGACTGCTCACAGGGGCCTCTTCGTTTTAAAAATTCATTAAGACAGTAGACAATGCCCAGCTGACAGCCATATCTGAAGCTGTAATCCATCATTGCACCTTCAAGTGTCTGGCCAACTTTTTGTGCAGAGAAATTCCTCGCTTGTTCGGTTCATGGGAGACTTAGTACTTACTTTAATAGGAAAAGGCAGCAAAACGGATTGAAATCAAAGCTCAGTGCAACAAACAGGACAAGAGTTGCAAACTGTTTCTCACCTATTTTGTTTACACCAGTCCGTAGAGAATTTTATTAAACCTGCATGTTATTTTCACTTTGCTGCTGACATTTAAAGCAAAGAACCTTTTTAGATCTGAACAGACCTATTTCATACCATCAAAGGTAATGGAGCGATATTAAGGATTTTG
The DNA here is from genome assembly GCF_027596085.1 of Anoplopoma fimbria. Lineage (NCBI taxonomy): Eukaryota > Metazoa > Chordata > Actinopteri > Perciformes > Anoplopomatidae > Anoplopoma > Anoplopoma fimbria. Next base: position 12,130,721 of record NC_072459.1, on the reverse strand, counting down.
TTTTTTATGCTTGTTTTGTGTCTGTTGTGTGCTTGCGTGACAAATGTATGCCTATCTATTATCCAAGAATTTGATATTCTTGGATAATGAAGTATATCAGACTCCTGGGATTACTGGTGGGTGTGAACTGCCAGGCTAAAGAAGTAGCTAGAGGAAGTGTGTGTGTGTGTGTGTGTGTGTGTGTGTGTGTGTGTGTGTGTGTGTGTGTGTGTGTGTGTGTGTGTGTGTGTGTGTGTGTGTGTGTGTGTGTGTGTGTGTGTGTGTGTGTGTGTGTGTGTGTGTGTGTGTGTGTGTGTGTGTGTGTGTGTGTGTGTGTGTGTGTGTGTGTGTCCAACATGGAGTCTAGTCATTAATCAGGATGGGGGTGTGCGTGGGAAGAGTTCACCTTGAGCAAACTGAAGAACCCTCTCCCAGAGGGTTTCTTTCTCTCTCTCTCTCTCTCTTGTTTGTATGTCCATGCGTATATACTGTACTGTATAGATTTACACAAATGTGTGGATTTCTCCTTCCATTAAACTCTGTTTGGATGGTTGTGGAAAGAACAGCCGTGTCCACAGGCTGTGAGATGCTGCAGTGGGCAGCTTGGTTGTATGTTCGTCTGTCCCACAGCATCACCCACGCAGCACATTATCATAGTTGTGCAAAGGGCAGTGGTCAAGGATACAGAGTGAGGAAAAAACCTTTGCGAAATGAATGTTTTTATTATTTATAACGATTCTCAATTCAATAGAGAACTGTTGACTGAGCTTTTCTTTCCGGTTGCATTTCAATTATATCAATACAATTGTATGCCTCCGCACCAGCGTCTGTCGTAGATAGAGGCTTACAATTTTCTGGTTGTCCTGTCCATTCATATGTCCCTTCTCGTGAACCAAATATCTCTCACTTGGAGGACATTTCTTCAAATTTGGCACAAACAACCTCTTGGACACAGGGATGAACATATTATAATTTTGTCAAATGTAGAGGTCACAACACATGTTTTTGAATTAATACTCTGAATATGACAATTCCACACCAATTTCTATTAATTAAAAGGTGGCTATTATATTCTACTTTTATTTATTTTTTTACATGTTTAATGATTTACTAAACTTTGAAAAAAAATTCTGGATTTTTTTCATTTGTTAGGAAATTCTATGTTTTTTTTCATGACCTACTAAACATTTTTATGCGATGATTTTATGGCATACTATACTATGACATTTTTATGACATACTATGTTGTTACAATTTGTATGACATACTATACCATGATTGTTTTGGTCATATTATAAAATACTTTACTATGACATTTTTATGCCATACAATACTTTTGACATTTTGATAAAAAAGTTGATGGCATGCTGTACTATGATGTCTTTTTATCCTGCAGTAGCTGTGACATATATTATGACATACTACACATTCACTTTTTTGACATTCATTATGACATGCTAAATCATCATCATTTTTTTTTATCAAGCAATTAGCCATAAGAGGGTTTTGGGTACAGTGATTCTAGAACAGGAAAAGGGTTTTGTTAGGTAGGATTCGGAAAATCACTGCCAATCACGGCCCCACGTTGCTTTTGGGTTTATAAAACAGTTACTACATGTTAGGTTTAACTACCAAGGTTTCCTGAAAATTAAACACACAGTAGTAAAATATGCAATCAATTATTGATAACTAATACTCTGCCAAGAAATTTTGTTTTTAAGCAATATTTAGAGTGGTTGCTAAGCAAATTACAAATGCTTTAAACTGCAGCTTGACTGGCTGGCAGAGGCATACAACTGTGAGGCGGTAATTTATTTTTGTTGTTTTTTCCCAATCTTTCCTCCTACTTCCAGGGTAAAGACCTTCTCACTCAGAAGATACCAGTTTGGCAACAGGCTTGCTCAGATCCCAACAAGCTGCCAGAGAGGGCCATGCTCCTGGCCCAGCAGATGGGCTCTGCTGCCCTCGGGGGCACAAGCCCCCTGCATACCTCCAAATCCAACTTGGTCATCTCAGACCCTATCCCCGGGGCCCAGCCTCTTCCTGTGCCCCCAGAGCTGGCTGTTTTCATGGGCAGTGGCCTGGGACACCCAGCGGTGAGTTATGGGAATAGTTGGCTGATGGAGGTTATAAAAAAGACGGTTACTTTAAGCCAGAGAAAATACTTTTTAATTTTGCTGCTATACTGTGGTCTTGGATAGGACATTGCAGACCTAAATATTACGGCAAGTTATTCAAAGATTTTGAAGGGAATTACATAACTATAATAACTTCACTTCAATTTTGTCAGTGGTGCCTCTGTGAAGGAACTAAGGGTTCTCGCCTAATGTCAGCTAGTCCACCTTTGACCTCCATGAAAGTGCAAATCAGTCAAAGATCCCTGTACTTCAATTTAAATATGAAACTGTGGTTAATGGGCTATTAAGAGTTGACGTTTCATTTCATGACTTAGATACACTTTTACTAGACTTTGGAGTTGACTCAAAAGTCAACTCCAAAGTTGTTTACAAGATTAATTCATATGAATGCGGAACAGATGTTTATCATGAATCATCATCACTTGAGCTTAATATAAATATTTTATGAAGTAGTTGCTTGTTTGTATTTCACAGGCTAAGATATTTTCACATTTTTACCTATTGATCCATATATCTTCTTGTTTATTCCAGAGGCTGATAGGCCCCGATGGTATGTCCATGGTAAATGGGACAACAGGAGTCCATGGGGAGGAATATTGGACGGATGGTGGGACTATATCCGTGTCCCAAGTCAGGCCTTCATCCCCTCAGACCCAGGCGCAGGGCCAGTCACAGCCTCAGCCACAGAGACAGATCAGCGATGTCTACTCCAACACCCTCCCTGTCCGCAGGCCTGCCCCCGCCAAGAATAAGAACCCTGTGGGTAAGATATCCAAAAACACTGCTAGAATTTAATGAGCATCAGTAACACTGCTGCAAGAAAATCCCAGGCAGAACATTTGATTGAGCATCAAGAGGTACACTGAGGAGTATTTTACATCTAATAAATAGTTGCAATCATGATAGGATGATCACCTTCCAATGTCTATGTTAAATTACAATGGTGGCCAATTGGATGAGAACTGCTGCTCTTAAGTGTTTCATATTAGGAGCGGGGAATTTCATGCCACTGACCAAGATCTCTGTCTGCAAACATTTCAGGAGAGACACGAACCCTGCCCAGGTCCAGTTCCATGGCTGCAGGCCTGGAAAAGAACGGGCGTGCTCGTGTCCAGGCCATCTTCTCCCACGCTGCAGGTGACAACGGCACCCTGCTCAGTTTCTCTGAGGGAGATGTCATCACCCTGCTAGTGCCTGAGGCCCGCGATGGCTGGCACTATGGGGAAAATGAGAAGAACAAGATGTAAGTAATGTGCTTATTTACTCTAATTTGTCTGAATCCATACTGTGAGATCGGATAAATACTTGTCTCACATGTTGATTCAGTTAATGTAGAGTTTAAGTTAACGAAGTGCTCACTTTTCTCAGGCGTGGCTGGTTCCCATTCTCCTACACACGTGTGCTGCCTGAAAGCGACAGTGAGAAGCTCAAAGTGAAGTATGGAGCATTTTTCTGCCATAAACTGAGTCAAGTTAATGAGCCCGAATGAACCCAAGTCTGAGGCCCTTTTTTTTCTTTTTTCTTGCCTTCCCAGCCTGCACCATGGTAAAAGTAGCAGCACGGGGAACTTGTTGGAGAGTGATGCATCAGTGCCCACACCTGACTATGGCCTGACTGCCCGACTGCTGGCACAAAGCCTAGCACAGACCCGCCCACGCCCCTACAGCATGGCAGGCTTTGGCACACAGGTAGGTACAATTTAGCATATTTAGTATCTGTTAACAACACACAAACACTTCTTTCTCTTGCTCACTTAACTTGTAGCCCTCTTCTGGTTTTAGTCTTGTGTTGCATAATTGGATATGAGTAATCCTGCAGTAGCTGGAAAGGAGACTTTTGCTCAGTTTCTGCTGCCGCCTAGTGTCTGTATGGAAGCACAGCTGGTAATTCAGTTCTAAACAAGCACACAAAATAAAAAGTGTTACTTTTATCTTTTCAGCCTGCTATTGAGGATTATGACGCCCGCTTTGCCACAAGGTAAGTGCCTTTTCTGGCCCACCCTCTTAGTATTGACTCATGACTGCTGCTGCTATCTGAATTGTTTAACTTGGATAATTTGGAAGTAGTGACGTATTGGAGGAAGGCACAAGAGCCAAACACCTCAGATAAATGGCATTTCACCTGAGTTCATACACACTGGAATATTCAAGAGACTGCAAGGCAACTGCTTAAAATATGCAGTGTCCAAATTCAATGCTACGTACACAATCTAAGCAGGTTCAGAGTATGTTGGGTAGCGGACAAAATTTGGTATATGCATGCATCCATTATTCTCCAAAGAGTCAGTATGGATCCTAAAAGTAACCGTTTTTTTCACATAATGCAATGACCAAAAGGAACTCATGGAGAAAATTACATTTGCAAATATGACAAATAGTAGGTAGAAGTGAGATAACACAAGGAGGAGCCTGCAAAACAAACAATTAAAAAAATATTGAATGTTTAGCAAAATTATATACTCTCACTCTGTACATTTTAATTGGCAGAGGCATTTCAAAGTCACATATTGCCTCATTCTGAAGCACATTTGTTTTTAACCAACTGCAAACAGTATTCTATAATAAATAGTATATACTGAATACTGTTAATATGTGTGTAGCCCACATTGATAGACTCAGGTTCCACACAGTGTCTGAAATCGTACAATCACCATTTTTGCATAAGATAAGGAGTATTTATTATTGTTTGCTGTAGAATATTTTTTCCATTAACATTCCAGAAAAAGCCATCTTCAAATTACCAACAGTCCAGAACCCACATGTATCCAATTTACTAAATTTTAAAGGGAAAGGCAGCAAATCTTCATGTGGGAAGTAATTGCCATAGAATTTTGTCTTTTTTGCTTTCACAATTTACTCAAGAAATAACAACTATCAACCATTGGCCACAAATTTTTCGTTGATCAACTAATTGATTAATTGACTGATGCTTTCACAACTGGTTCCGCATGTAATTAGGGCCCAGGCGATTAGATTTTGCAGTATCGGTAAAATACCCACCTTATGAGATGTATGCACAGTGTTTCCTTTGAATATTTTTTACTGTGTCTTTTTTGTCCTTTCCTCTTTGCTCTTGCTTACTTAACTTTTTTTTTTAAATAGCTCTTTAAAGTAATGAATGCTGTCTAGAGGGGTCAGGGTCTCAGTTTATAGTCAGAGTACTCTTCTTGGCACAGTATATTTCCAACGTAATCCCATCAAATCCTTGCTGACTCAAGAGGGGTTGTGTGAGGTGAGGATTAGGAATGATGCCGTAACTGTTTCTGTCCAGTCAGGGAGTACATCTTTGTGTACATGTATATAACTGTGTGTGTGCGTGTCAGTAAGTGAGAATGAGGTGGAAAGAATGAGAGAGAAATGGCCTTTGTGCACTCGTATTGGTGTTTGGTGGTGAACATGTTGTGACAGTAGACTTCACGCTGACCTCATCTCAGTCATCACTGCTTGTCAGCCTGGGGCTTTGGGCACCGGTGTCAAGCTGTTTTACATACTCCTGTCTGCTCTGAATGTGTTTTTTTTCTGTATCAGTATTTTAAAGACAACACTGTCCTGCAGGGTGTATTCACCCCAAACAGACTAAAATAACACTACATCCCTCCAACTAAGGAGATGACTTGATTTTCTCATCAACCGTAGCTTCTTGGGGTTTGTCTACTTTTCAGTGACAGACCGAGGCAAATATTCACTAAAACGGCTTAATATGGGCAGTAATGTCAAACCAGCAAACATATCTGGATTTAAAAAGTGTTGATGAGGGAATTGGAAGTCCAATCTTCCTGATCACGGCAGGCGTGTTTGGAGTAGTAGCTGTAGGTGGGGCAACGTATGTTTTGTGACGTGCCCATCTACACTTCTCCAAAACTCTACTATGCCTCCTTGTGCCTGTCTTGTCTTTCTCCATTTCTCTCTGAGTGTGTCCGACCTGGCAAGCTTCCTTCTCTCTTTGTTCCACAGTGACAGTCCTGATGGCAAATTGATTTCGACTGTGTGAGAACAGACATAAAGACAGACACAGACAGCTGCGGATAGCACAGGGGCCTCTTCCTCCCCATCTTTCCCTCCTCTTAGCCTCCCTCCTGTCCACTTATGTCCACCTCTCCTCCTCTGCCTCCACACACTACCCCTTCTCCAAGTGGAAGAGGCCAGTTTCATCCCTCCTTTCTGTCCTCTCTTCCTCCTCGGGTCCCTCCTTTCCTCCTTCCGTCCGTCCTGGGTGCTGCTGCTGGTGGTGTCGATGTGGACAGTAGCGGTTGGTGGGTGGAGGATTGCGTTGAGCGAGAGAGCCAGAGCGGGGCCTACCTGCTCGGCATGCAGCGCTATGGACTCTGAATACTCTATCTCTGATCACAGTCCACCATCACGGACTGATCTCTCAAGAGACTGCCTTTGCTACTGCTTGTCCTTCATGCATGTACATGGTTGTGTCATTTTGTCAAACTAAAGGACATGTTCATGTACTGTACAAGTGCCAAAAGACTTCAATGTCGCTGTACTAAAGCCACTGGCTGAATGGCCTTTTTAAGCACACGTGGGCCCAGTATTATCGAGTTCCCACCCAACACACATATGCTAAAAAAAAAAAAAAAAAGCTTTGTTTAAAGTAAGGCTGTGCAGCAGATTACTATCTTTCTGTTCTGAGAGATCCCGTAGGTCGCGCTGTGCTTCCTTGTGTCAGTGCTAGACTTGATTTTCCGTCCAGAGGGTGTGTGTCATATTTGCCTTACTTTGCTTCTTTTCTTTTTTCTTCTATAAAACACATACTTTATGTGCATTGAAGCACATTTTTCAAATTGAGCTTCTAGAATTTACAGTATATATATCTACATATATAAATTGTTTCCGTCAGTCCACCAAATTGCACTGTATTAGGATAATTGCAAAACAAGTTTTCAAATACATTTTCAATTGAACTTTCCACTCTCAGCCCCATAAAAGCAATATTTTTTGCCATTCTTGGCTGAACATACTGCCAGAGTTGTTTAGTAAAAAATAAAAATGCCTCACTCCAATAACCTTCAGTATGGTATTTTTTTCTGAAGCTATTGAGTTTGGAGGGGTCTTTGATCTTCTGTTGAGTATTCTCAATAACAGCTGTGATTTCGTTTTTAGGTTAAATGACAACCACGGCTTTTGCAGCTCTGTGTTATTTATGATTGTATTCCCTGGGTGGCTATGTAGTTTTTGGTCTTTTCTTTAAAAAAATTATTGTCCTTGTAAAAAAATATTCATATATATTTCCAGAAACAATGAGAAACTACTGATTAGTTAAAGTGTTTATCTTATGCATGCTGTGGAGGGAAACCAGAAAATGTGATACTGAAAATTGACCTTGAATGTATGGTGACTTTTTACAAAGGTATTCTAAATAAAACATATCTCTATATATTAATAAACAGTTTGGTCTGACGAGAGATCTGTTCTGTAAGTGACGCTGATTTTTTTTTTTCAGTTTTGTTTAACTTTTTTTTTTTTTTTTTCTTCTTTCAAAGTAATGGCTTTTAACTAATTTTCTTTTTTTTCCCACTGTTTTTAAATGTTTAAATGAATGATATATAGTTTTTTAACTGCTGCCCTTGCGTGAGTCATTTCACACAGCTGTGTCTCAGGCATGCATTTTCATCCTTACTCCTCCCACTTAACACCCAAAGCATCTGTGGTGATCTCTGTGTCACTTTGGAAAAAAACATTTGGACGGATAGACTTCCAGTTTGTGTGGTGGTGTTGTGTACAGAATGTGTTTTGTGAGTATCGGATTTCTGCCTGCCTGCTTATCTTCTTCTCTTTGTTGTATTTTGGCTTGTGTTTGAGTGGAATTTGTTTGATTGAAATAATTATGCACACATTTTTAGCAGACGCACCTGCCTGTTGATTGCATTGCATTTTCAGTAAAATGTGTGTCCACTGAGGCGAGATTCAGACACGATTTCTCACATAGTTTAGGATTTGTAACAAAGGAGCATACAGTATATGGCATGTTGAGCATGAAGTGTGTACTTCAGTTTTCCATCCTCCATTTCAGTTACAGTTATTGTTGATATGGTATGTTCATCTTGCACCAGACTAACCAGCAGTGTCGTTACAAAATGTGAACCATGCATGATCTGAGCGATGAGCCATTCAAACCCAAAGGTTCTCTTTACCTTCCAGTTTGGGTCCAGAATTGTCCCGGTTCTGAGGGAACAGGACCTCCGTAAGTCACCAGTCTCCATCGCCTCTCAGCCAATCCCTTTTACTCCTTCTCTCTGTTACTGCCTGGTTCTCTCTCTTTCTCTCTCCCTCTCTCGCTGTCATTGGCTGTCTGGCTGCAGTAGGATGCTGGGAAACACTGGTCTTTTCTGTCCTTTGGCCTCCGTGGATGTGGCAGCATTTGGTTCTGTCAGTCCAAGAAGCTTTGGGTTGTAAAAGAACCACTTTTTTTTTTTTTTTTTTTTTTTTTTTTATATGTGCGTGTGTGTGTGTGTGTGTATATCACACCATCAGAAGACTAACCCTGCATGCATGCCTATAGCAAGCTGTTTTTGTTGTTTTTTCCCACATATCTTACCTGAGCCTTCTCATTACACGCTTGCTAAAACTCACAGTAGATACTGTAATTATTTGCTCAACTTAATGTAAGAAACAAAGCTATGGGAAGGCAGATTTCTTTGGGTGTGGTTACATATCTGACCATGTATTTCTCTAAATTCTGTCTATGTTCAACCTAACTGTCCTTGTCTCACCCCTCTTCTTCCCACAGTGACCGTTCCCTGGAGGTCTACCTCCGGCCAACCTTCACTGATGACCGATCTGCTACCATCTTCTACTAGCGGCCTGCTGCCCCGTTTTGTCCACTAATGGGCCCTTTTTGAAGGAGAGAGAGAGAGAAAATGGCCAACATTGACATGTTTGAGTTGGATGATGTCATCACAAGAGGGCCCAGTAGTGTGTTACACCATAACGAATTTAGTTTCTTTGCTGTGGAAATTCACTCTTGAGAATTTCTGGTTAATCCTGTTGATATTTTTTGCAAATGCCTCCACAAACATTGAATGTCTCAGCCTGAACATTCAATTGCAAGTGTGACAATAGATTTCATTAGTTATTTAGATCACACCAGTTGTGGATAAGGTATGGCTAATAGGTTTTTACTAGTAATGCAGTCACATTTTATTTATCTGCACTCAAACAATGGGATTGATGTACTCTTCAACACTATACACTGTAAATTTCATATTAGGATTATTTGCATTAATAAGCAGTGAAGGAACACATAGGTTGTCTTAATGTGGTTTGAGGGTGAATAAGATTGTCGTCAACAGTTCAGTGCATCACTGTAATATGCACAGTGTGTTGATTGGATACTGCAGCCAATAGCTAGATCAAGTCAGTTGCTGAATAAACTATGATTCTGCTTTTGTTAAATGATATAACATAGTGATACATTTACTAGTTGTGATACAGTATACCCATATTTTCAATGTGGTAACTGTGCCTTCTGTTTGTTTTGTTATTAAATATATGTTTTGTGCAGCATTGACCCAATCATTCTGTAAACTGGTTTGAGGGCTTATGCATCACAGTTCAATTAGTTTTTTTTTTATATATTCCTGAAAATATAAGTGGGATTATGTCCCTTTTTGTTTTGCTTGTAATGTCAGGACTTTTCTTTGCTTAGCAAGTTCCTGCACAGTGTGATTTCACTGAAACACAAAAATATTTTTGCTATTGTTTCCTTGTCTTTTTAATGTCCAATGTCTAAGCTGCAAGATGTCTAAGAGATGAATTACAGTGCAAACATTATGGGTCTTTAGAAAAAAAATATTTAGCTTTGAGGGAGTGGTAGCTTATCAGATAAGGTACAGTATTATCATAGATTTTGATCGTTCATTCTCAGTATTATACATTCGTCTGGGAAAAAAGCTTAGATCAGAGGCATTTATCTACAGTATAATGTGTGGGGATAGAAGTGGAACTGTATGTGATAAAAAAATGCTGTGTGTGGTTGTGTTAACGTTAAAATGCCTCTTAGACTGCAAAAAATCAAGTTCCATCATGAAAAGTAAATTTTCCATGGATGAGTCCTTTTACACTGAGTGATATGATCAGGCTTTTTATTACACAGCTCATTTGGGCAGCAAGTTTCAAATGCGTCTTTTTTTTCCTTTTTTTTTTTTACTTTTATATAGCTTTCATTGTGTCCATTTCTCACTTTTGTCCCTGTTTGTATTATATCCGTACTGTACAGAAAGTGCATATAAATTATCTTGTCCAAAATAAATCTAAATGGGCAGACACTTCATATTTTTTTTGTTGTGTTTTCATGTGGTCTTGTTTTGTAGGAAATTGTGACTCTTCAACATCAATGCAGAGAAATATACATCACAGACACACAAAAGGAAAAAGTATTTGGATTTATTTGTTTGGGATAGTACAATAGCAATGAGTGAGGGGAAAATGGAAACAGCAATGATGTTACTACCGGTGCACAGAGCAACCCACCTCACCTTCTCCAAAGGTGTCTGCCATTTAAGCCAATAGGCCTTGTAATATCTCTTTGGCAAATTTTAGAGACCATCATCCTGGATTGCATCTTTTTTCAAATCGTACAAAAATACAAGCAACGTTTTTCTCTTCTTGCAGAACTTAAAAGGCAAGGTGAGAGGAAAAATGAATTGGCACTTTGATTTACAGAAGGATAGAGAAGGGGAGGGAGCTGTCGATACAGCAGTAGTAATTCAAGTCAAGCTACCTGCTACATGTTGATAAAACATTCATACAATATGTGAGTTGTCATATTTTGAATGTGTTTTTGTACACCTCAGACCCAGGCATTCAGCACAAATGTAATAGAATACATTATGTATGACACTATGGACAATACGTAGATGTAGAAAAGATTCATGACATTCAACATAAATGGCATATTGACATGACACCGCTCAGTTGTGTTGAAACACCTCTCTATCCCTTTGGTGTCACTATCGCTGATGAGATTTCACATAAACAAAGCTAGTATGCCACAAATAAAGTGAAACTGTAGCTGGCACTGTGGACACAAATAAGAAACCTCACGTGTAGATATTTTCATTCCAGGATAAGGGGGGATGAAGAGCAACGTAGCCACCACTTCTACAATAAAAGACCCAGTTTGGCTATACAAAGTGCTTCAGACATATATGGTAACTCTAGACATATACTGTAGGTCATCATTAACCGTAGTGAGTGGTGGTGATAATTAGGGAGTGACACAACTTGATCTCCTACATCATATCTCCATTAACATAGCAAAGCAGAATCCACCATCAATATGATTTGGATATGATTTGGAGTAAGGGAAAAAATAAGTTCAAGCACCTCAATCTTCAAACACTATTATTTTCATATATTTTCTTTTAAATTAACTAAATTAACTGTAAGGTCACCAACAGATATTGTTTTATTCTGTATATTATACTAATAAACTTGTGAATTCTAATTCTGCAAGCAATATGATATGAATTGTATCCACTCGCTCGGTTGTCTTACTCGGGTTACCAAACCAGCAGCTATCCCTTTTGTTTCAAAATTAAAAAAAAAAAAAAAAAAAAAAAAAAAAAAATCACTACAATATGAGGCACTGTCTCATAAAGGGGTCACCAGGGTCAGATGACCCAAATGTTGATAAAAAATAAAACTCTGTAAAACATCAAAATATAATAATGCTGCTTTTCTGTGTTGATAATGACCAGGACTCATCCTCATCCAGTCAGGACAATAGGGGCAATCAATCTTTTGGGCCATCTTCTCTGTTACCTGTTGGAAATCAATGACTGTAAATAAGTATGGCAGCGTTCATAGCAATGTCCTATAAAATATATCTATATTTATATAAATGTATTATCAAGTTGATATCGATATTTTACAGTTAACGTCAATTAATGTTGCAACACCAATTACACTACACTAAGAGTCTTTAATAACATTATTATGAAATACATTATTATGACTTTTTCATGACATTTTTAATGACATACTAAAACATAACTTTTTATAGCATACCATACTATAATGTTTTTTCTGACATACTAAACAACGCCTATTTATTTTCAGAACATTCTATATCATGACTTATTATAGTCATGATATAGTTAATACTCTGCTATGCTTTTCTCTGACTTACAATGACTTACTTTCTGACATACTATACTGTCATTTTTTATGTTATAATATACTATGACATTTCTGTCATTTTTTATTACTATACTATCATATGATTTTTTAATGACATATTATACTTTTACTTTTTAATGACATACTATACCATGACAATTTAATTTAATTTCATGACATACTATTATTTTGCTTTTGAATGACACTGCTTTCTCGCTTCGCAGGTTTCCATAAATCGTGGCTGTACCTGGACTGTGGTCGTGCCTCCTGCTATGGTCCTGCTGACACCAACTGCTACTACTATTATTATTATTAGTCACATTACTATTACTATTACCTGTACCATTACGCATATTAGCTTTGCTTCCACCCTGAAGCCCTTTTGCTTTTTCGCCTCGCAGGTTTCCACAAATCGTTGTGGTCTCTGGACTGTGGTCGTGCCTCCTGCTGTGACCCGGCTGACATCCACTGCTACTTCGATTATTATTATTAGTTACATTACTAATACTATTCCCTATATCATTATTTTAATTCTACTATAGTTATTGCTGCTTTTATAAGTATTCTTAATTTTTCCTTCGTTACTCTGCTTACTACTGTGAATGTCATATACATTGAATGTGTTGTATCTCTGTTATGCTGTTCATTCTGTACACATGACATCTATTGCATTCTGTCCATCCTGGGAGAAGGATCCCTCCTCTGTCGCTCTCCCATAGGTTTCTTCCTTTTTTCTCCCTGTTGAAGGTTTTTTTTAGGGGAGTTTTTCCTGTGCCGATGTGAGGGTTCCGGGACAGAGGATGTCGCATGTGTACAGATTGTAAAGCCCTCTGAGGCAAATTTGTAATTTGTGATTTTGGGCTATACAAAATAAACTGAATTGAATTGAATTATACTATGAGATTGTTATGGCATACTATATTATTACTCTTTTAATTACATACTATAGAATTACTATTTTATGAAAAACTATTCTATGACTTTATTGGCTTTACATACTACAACTTTTTTGTAGCATACTATACTATGACTCTTTGACAACATACTATACTATGACTTTTTAATGACAAACTAAACTGATGTTTTTATGGCTTACTATAATATGACTTTAAATAACATACTACAGTATGGCTTTTATACGACTTACTATTATATGAGTTTTATATTGGCATGATATATTTCAACTTTTTTGTGACGGACTGTACTATGACTTTTTTTTAATGGCACACTATACTATGACATTCCTGTCATTTTTTGATAACATACTATACTATGACTTTTTAAAGACATACTATACCATGACAATTTAATTTAATTTCATGACATACTATACTATGCGTTTTTAATGACAAACTATACTCAGAGTTTTTAATGACATACTATTCTATGGCAAAAACATGTGTACTTTTACAACAGTTAATACAGACCTGTTGCTGAGCCAATGTGGGGGTCGAAGACATGTGTGATAGAGAATCGTGAGACCATAAAACGGTTCAGTGCTACAGCTGCAGGTTTTGGAGCCTCAGGACTGTTGGAGGGGGATGTGGGTGAGGGCAGGGGCTCGGGGATGGTGTCAGGTGAGGACGGATGGGGTTCTAACAAGAGTTCATCTTCCCATTCATTACCCCCACCTGAATGCAAACAGACAAGTCACGATTGCAGTTATTGTGAACAATTTGAGATAAAGCTACTGGGATTACTCTGCTTAGCATTTTGCACCCTTGACAAACTCACCCTTCTCTGAGTTGTTCCCATTTGTTTCTTCAGAAACACAGAATGATTCACAGGATAGAGCTTCAAGTTCAGGGTCAGGTTGCAGCTGGTTTTCAGTATTTTTTTCCTCCGAAGATTCCTCCCCATTGGACTCTGTTTCAGCATAGAAGGTGTAATCAGCCAGCTCTCCTGTGGGGCTCTCCTAGAAAACATGAACATAAATATCCCTCCCATTCTCTAAAGAAATAAAATAACCAATACACATTGAAAAACTTTGACCTATTAAGGTGTCTTACCTGGTCAAAAAGGTACACCGTGACATCATCAAAAAAGGACACCGCTTTTTTCTTCCTCTCCAGCTCGTCACAGAAGGACTGGGTGAGCAATGTGGGCATCTTCAGCAGACTGCGGAGGTGTCTAGCCCTGCTGCAGTCGCTTACCACCACTGGCACTGGGATGACATCCTCCTCACTCTCCTCACTGTCGTCATCTTGGATGTTATACGTCCTCAGCTCTTCATCAGACTCGCTGTCATCTGAATCATCTTCATCCTCTGCCTCCTCCAGCGGAGCTCTCACATTTTCGCCGCACAGCTCCAACAATGACGAGGAAGAGGACAGGTCAACAGGGCCGTTAGATTCTTCACATAAGCTGTCCTGTGAGTCACATTCCCCCGCGTCTATGTCCTCAAAATCTTCCTCATTCATTCTCACACCCTCCCTTCTGTCCTCCGTCTCTTCATTGACGTGATTAAATTCGGGCAGCTCATCCTCTGTTGATCCATCCACACTATCATTCTTGTTGGGGTTCTCATCTCTGTAGTCGGTTATGGTGGAGTCAGAATGCAAAGACTGGACAGGAGAACAATCTTCTGCTCTCCTGTTCCCCTCATCATGGTTTCCTGAGGCTTCTTGGGCTGTGGAAGAGGCCTCAGACCCAATGGAGAAGCTAAGCTCTGAGGGAGGTTCTTCTCCTGAGTGCTCCGTCTCCAACCCGAGAGCATCATCTGCGGGGGCGGACTCTTTTGTCAGGCAGCCACCCATCTGTGGAGGAAACGGTGATAGCATGGACAACCCAGGGGTGGGGAGGGGATGGTTCGAGGCAGAATCAGCCTCTGAGTGATTCAGCAAATCACATTTGATGTGTCTCACATTTGATGAATGTTCCTTGTTTAATTGCCTTTTCACAATGTCATTATCTTTGATAGAGCTCAATCTCTCACCAGGAAAGTCACGGTTACTTGGACCTGAAAAGAACTTACTGCCTTCCTCTTGAGGGCTCCTATCATTTTCAGCATCATAGTCTGAGAAATAGGCCGAATCCCTGTATGCGTTCTTATCAGTCAGGCTCTTTAACTGTAGCTCTGAGGTGCTTGTGGAGGTGTAGACCCCTTGTCCCAAACCCACCTGCAGAACTAGCCCTGGTTCTCCACCCAGCCGAGGGCTCCTCTCACCACCCCGGGGATCTCCGAGCTCTTTGAAGAGAAACTCTGGAGATTCGTTGTTCTCTGTGTCGTAGCCACTATCCAGGGATTTTGGTAGGAGAGGGGTATTGAAGGGATCGGGGCTGAAAGCCTGATTAAAGGGACTTGCCATCGATGAGGACAGGTTAAGGGTGTCCACAGAGTCAGGAGTTCCCTCCGGATGCTTTAACGGACTGAGCTCTTCCTCCTCTATCTCAGCATAGTCCAGGTTGAAGTCGGCAAAGATCCCTGACGTAATATCTGTGATGTCATCATCATCATCCTCACTAAAGTCACCAAGCTCAATCAGGCTAATGCTGGAGCTTCTGACCCCCACTCCGCTGTCCAATGCTCTGCCACTTTCTGATGTATTGTGACAGTTTAGCCTTTTCTCTCCAAGACCAACAGGAATTCTTGTCGAGACTCCCTCCCACATGTTTCCTTGCTGCTTGCCGGACAAGGCTCCTGTCTGACCATTCTGAGGCTCCTTGAAAGAGGATGGAGACTTTATATAACTTGCCTCAGGTATCATCTTAGGCTCAGAATACAGTCTTTCTCCCTTAAGCAACAACTGCTTCTCATATTGTCCCTCCATTTTTCGACCCTCTGTACTTCTGGCATTATTACTTGAGCTGGTATGAGAATCAATACTTCTTAGATGTTCTGCAGTGAAGTTCCTTTCCGCTTGAGTGGCAGCTTCTTCTTTTTCTGTGTGACATAAGTGAATGTACGGACCTAATTCAGTGGGCTTGCTAGCAGCGTTACAACCAGAGTCTCCTCCTTCTGCCTCCAAGTTGCCAAAAAACCTGGAGCTGTGAAAGGTTCTGGTGGTGGCCTTGGTTAAAGACCATAATTCTGTTGTGTTAGAGTGGGCAGTATATTGAAGGTCCAGATAGCTGTCATTCCCACTGCCTGTCTGCCTGCCATCAAAGCTCAGGCTATTATTGTTTGCTGAATGGTTTGAGGTCCAGTTAGTGGCCTCTCCTTCGGAGAAAAGGTCATCCTCAATGTCGTCACCTCTCTGCTGGCCCACCAGCAGGCCGTCGTCGGTCCCAACATCAATGCTGATGTGGTTAACAATGGGTTGTGTCTTTCTGAGGGGACCTAGCATATTATGGCAGCTTTCATTAACCGTGCTCCGGCCTGTGCCCGCTTCAAGGTACGGATCGCAGAACCCTAAGCTGGGGCTGCTGACTGCTTGTGACAAACTGCGTGGGTTTTCTAAACGCCCAGCTGGATGGAGGAGGTTTGATCTGGACTCTGGCGATGGATCCAGTTCGGACGGACAAGATTGGTGGGCCTTATATGCTGATGACTGTTCACAGTAGATTGCGTCGTCTTGACTGGATGAGAAGCAGTTGTGCGAGTGGCCTAGCTTTACAGGGCTGGTGCTGGATGACTGTCTCAGCAGTGGCTCCATGCTTAGTTGGACAGTGGGGCTTGAATCAGAGTCATAGGCAGTAGATTTATTGTTGTCAGTGGACCAGTAAGCACTGGGCTGAGCCAAGGATTGACCAGTCCGACTCTCAGAGGACAACCTGCTGCTGCTGGCCTCCAGTCCTGGGCTGTAGTCAACCACACTGTCATCCAGGTTAATGTTAACCTCCATTGGTTCCTCTATGCGAATGTAGTACTCGCTGCTGACCGAGGGGCTGTGGGCACTCAACACCGGGACCACACCAGGGTGCTCAGGTTCATAATAAGATGGGGATATGCCTGATGTCAGGCTGTCGGTCTTGCAGCCGCCTGAGGTGCTTCCTTTACTTGAATAGTAGATATCCTGGTAATATGGGTTGCCCTGGCCCAGTGGCCCACTGGTGGAGGAGGAGCAGTAAGGCTGCTCAGCTCGGGCCTGCTCCCACTTGTACTCAAAGTTGAGACCATGGCTGGTCTCTGTGACAGTCAGCAGGTCATCCCCTGTGTCAGAGTGGAAGCTGTCAGAGAAGTGCTCCAGGAGAGGGAAGGATGACGAGGCGGAGGAGGCCAGCTCCACTGCCTGAGTTTGGTCTGGACTGGGGACGTCGGCTGAGGCGGGTGTAGGGGTCAGGACTAAGGCTGTGGATGCAGCTGTGTGGGAGGTGCTGCTGAACAGGTTGGGTCTCAAGGCGTTCCAACGTTGCTCAAAGTCTTCCTCAGCCTCACTCGAGCCTTTGGCACACAAGTATGTGACCAGAAGGTGGACTTCCTCACTGCTAGGTCTCAGCTCTGGCTGCAGCCAGCAGAACTGCATCACCTCATACCTGGACAGAAAGACAAGAACAGAATACGGGGCAAAAAAATGACATGTTATAATTGTGTTATTGCGCCTTACTTTTGCATATCAGTTAGCTAAAAAGATATTATTAATATCTATATAGTTTTTTACATAAGGAGAGAAATAGTGCAAAACAATTGATTGACTAACAACAAGGTGATATAAAGGAAACTTTTAAAGTTAGCACTTTTCTAGCAAAACCTAGTACTTGTTCAAGACATATAGAGTATATGAAGGAGGTGCAGTGCAGATGCTGACATAGTTATTGATATTTACTTTCCTCCTTGGAGCCTCCTCAGTGGAGCGCATTTAATTAAGTGAAGAACAATTAAAATAAATAAATAAATAAGAACAATATTTGGCTGGCTTCCTAGGTAAAGATGAAGGAGGTCATTTTGCTCTGGTCGATGCCAAGGGGATCATAAAAAACAGGGAAAGTATTGATCACCTGCCCTTGCTAGGAGAGAGAAATATTGCTACGGTGGGAGTGGTGCACCACTAAAAGCAGAGCCCTATTTAAGACACATTGACTTGTTAAAAATGAATTGGTCAGCAAGACCTGAAGGGTGTGTAATGTCTAAAATGTATGTGGTATCAAGATATATAACGAATCACCCTGTTCATGTGTATGTACTGTATGTCTCCATGAGTGTGTGGGCATGCAACTATGTCTCACCAGCGCTCAGCCAGGGGGAATTGGAGCAGGGGTTTGGGTAGTTTGAGCTGCTGTTCCTTCACAGCATATGTCAGCACCTGTCTGTCAGAGTAGTGTCTGTACGGCTGGTTTCCCAGCTCAAACAGCTCCCACACAGTCACCCCCAATGACCTGGACCGAGCAAAGAAATCATTAAGTGCGCTCACTCAAATCTCAGTTATGGCCATGTTCCAAACAAGCTGTAACCATCTTTATGTTTTGTCACAAGAATATTTGTGCTGTACACATATTTCCAAAACAGTTTCACAATGAGAGCATAGGACATCACAGGAAAAGAACATTCTATCAATGTAATATGCATTAAATCAAAGTCAGCATTTTATTCCAATTTGTATATACAGAAAGAAAAAATCTGTGTTAAACCATTTCTATATTATGATGGAAGGGAATGTTTGTATGGTGGTGTTATCTCTTTAAACTAGCAATAGTATTTCCTGTTTGTCACTCTTTAAATATCTCACCATATATTGCTGGATTTTGTTTGGTCAACGACCAGCAGGTTTCCGTGGACTTCGTCTATGAGCTCAGGTGCAATCCAGCGCAGGGGCACCCACATCTGGTCTTGTGTTACATAATAGTCATCCTATAAAACAACAATGAAAAAATGATACATGTTTGAGTACTGACAGGGTGAAAAGGAAAAAAAGCAATCAATAAAAATGACATTATCAAAAGACAGTCTGACCTTGTATCGGCTGTGAGAAAGGCCATAGTCCCCGATCTTAACTGACATTTCTGAAGTTAGCAGGCAGTTTCGCAAGGCAAAGTCACTGTCAAACAAAAGAAACTGTCATTTAATACAGTACAACTGATATTCATAAACATACCCATATTTATTGATGTTCTTAAAAGACCCTAAAAAACTTTTTGTAATTTTAATCTAGATTAAGAACAGTTTAAATTCATTGTACTTTTTAGTTTTGGTTCTGTCTCTGAACATCACACTGGTTTTAAGTGGGCGGGGCTCCATTGGAAAACAGCTTGTTAATGAATATTGTCAATGAATGTCTCAAACATCATTAGCCACAGCATTAATTCAATCATATCATGAAATGTACACATGTAAAGTATCATGCACTATTTCTTCTCACATAACCATGTAAAGAACGGGACTAAACAAAGTCACTTTGTTTAATCTCACCTCCTCCACAAACAGTGAGCTCTTTCGCCTGGCAGCCAACGATCGGTTGCTATGGCAGCCACCACATGGCTGAGAGAGAGCGATAGGGGCTCGCCCCCCGCAACAAAATCACTGATGCTGGAGTTTGTGACAACTACTCAGGCAGCACCAGGATGTTGTTGCAGGGAGAGACCAGCAGGGGGTGCACAGAGCATTAGGGTTCCTTTCCAGGGCATTGTGATGAAGGTAAATAGAGCTAAAATGAGTACTATACCGCACCTGTGTATAAAGTTGTATTTGTGGAGTTGCACAAGCCCTGAGGCAATGTCACACGCCATTCTCTGGAGGATCAAAGGGTCAGGAGTCTCGGAGTCAGCCACCCGACAGCTGCGCAGATAGCTCTTCAGATCACCCTGAGAGGACATAGGAAATAACCATTTATGAATTATCTCAACAAAAAATGTACCAAGAAAGAAATAATGATTTTTGGATCATTAAAGTGTGTCCCACCAGAGGGCAAAACTCTATGACCAGCAGATAAGGAGTGACCTCTGAGCACTGTGCCAGGCACTGCAGGAGGGCAGGGTGCTGGAGGGTTCTGGTGAAGGAAACGGGATTTGATTAGGTATGAATGCACAAAAAGTAAATAAATCATTCATTAAAGTTGTTTTATTGCTACGTCGTGCTATTCATGCGCTTAAGGGCTGTGTATCCCAATCACTGATGTTTCAGTCAACTGACCGGTATGGCTGCGCCTCCTCCAGGAACTGCATCTGATCCTGGACACTGGCACTGGCTTTCAGCTCCTTAACCACCACCTGGGTACTGCTGAGGCCCACATTGACTTCACCCAGCAGAACCTGGGAAGTATAGAAAAGTAATTTGTTTAACCAAACTCAAGGAATGAAGACCATGTTTTATGAGGCAGCATCACTTTGCAGTTATAAAGTGAGAAAAAAAAAATTCTTCATCAGCAGATCTAAGAAGAGTTACAGCAGCATGTGCTGTACAGTAAATTGTGAGGAATTTACTGTGACTGTGCAATGCAACTCCTCTACTGAACACAAGTGCCAAAGATTAGCTTCGCTAGAATGAGATCATCATCATCACATTACCACCGCATTCCTCACAGAGTAGAAAGAACATTGGAGTACAGTTAATACAGTACGAGTACAGTAAAGAGGCAGTTTAAAGAAAGTAATAACTAGTTCAAAGGTGGTGTCTACGGCCACAAAAACACATTGTGGTTTTCTGTGTTTTAGGAACAAAAACAAACATGTTTCACCTTGCCGAACCAGCCATGTCCAATCTCCTTCAGATAGAGTAGACTATGGCGTCCAAGGTCTGATGATTTCAGCAGTTGGACTGGAAAGGAAGTGTAAGAAAGACATAAGATTACTTTTAGACAGGAAAACAGGAGACCTTTGTAGTTGTCGCAAAGATAGGAACGGTTTTCAATGAGTAAAGTCAATAAAAGGAAAACAGAAGGTTACAAAGAAAACACAATTTCCTCTCAGCACAATAATTATTGTACTTTATCCTAAACTAAAGAAGACAGATTGCCTGATTGCAAATAAACCCAACTTCCAAGCTACGTTTAATAAGATTCACAAGAACAAGTAAACTTTAAGCCAGCGAGTCATGCACAAATTCAAATACCTCCATGGATCTTCATATTTCAAGTGTGGAGATGATGATGATGATTGTGAGTCAAAAGATGATGGCGGAGCTATGGAGCGGCCAGCCACTCTGAGCCCCGTTACGGAGTCGGAGTCCCATGCAGGGATGAAGTACTGGTTCAGAGTGTGAGAACCGAGAGCCCGTGGCCCCAGCCACAACCCCAGGCGTCTTAGCCTCATTGTGTGTATTTGAGAAAGAGCCCACGGTCGCAGTGTGTGTGTGAGAGAGCCTCGGCAGGATTTAACCCTCCGAGCCCTCGCACAGCTGAACAAGCTCGCCACGCTGCCTCTCCCAGTCTGCACCGAACTCGTTCTCCAACTGGGATGCAGAAAAAACACACATACTATACTGTCCTCTTCTAGAGATCCCCAGCTGTCGAGCAAACGCTGAAATCCTTGATTCCCATTACAAACTACATTTAAAAGTACAGTAAGCATCAATTAAAAAAAATAAAAGTACAGTAAGCTGAGCAAGATGGAAACGTATCACAGCTTCCGAGTCAGTGGACCAAACTGCAGCTGGCTGAGGATTTCTGCCCTGGCCACTGAGTTCTTCTGGTCATGTACCACGCCTGATATGACCGTCACGCATGTTGGTAGTGTGCCGACTGACGCGCCAGCTCCGTGTGCAGCTTCAAGACACCCAGTAGTGACATAAGGCCCTCATAATGCCCCCCTGTCACCCAGGACAGCAGCATTCCTCAGCCAAACAGGACACAAACACTGCTCTGTCAGATGCAGAAAAGACCTCTGTCATACACGCTCACCAGCCCTATCTCAAGCCTCCCCTCCCCGCTCTTAGGTCCTGGTGCATGCCACCACCCTTCCCCTGTCTCTCCTCATTCTGTCACAGACCCCTCACTGTATTCTGCCCATAATGCCAGTCCTCCACTGGTGCGTTCCATGGACGTTTTAGCCCCGGCCTTATGCTCACCCACTGCCCAGCCGGCCCTAAATCGGGGCCATTGTTTGGCCTCGCTCACTCACACGCTCATGCTGCGTCTCCTGGTACCCAATGGACCACACCACAATGGACACACACACACACACACACACACACACACACACACACACACACACACACACACACACACACACACACACACACACACACACACACACACACACACACACACACACACACACACACACACAGGCACACAAACACTCATGCACAGACACATACACAAGGCCCTTTCTCCACTGGAACGCTGGGCAGAGGTTGTCACGGTGATAATGGACCCACACTTCTACACCACCCCTCCCTGACTGAGAGAAATTAAAAAGTGGTATTATTTCAAATGTGGAATGTGTGAGCGTGAGTGTGCATTCCTGTCCTACTCGTGGCATTTTCTGGAGAAGATGGTGGGGTGCGGTGAGGCTGTGGGATCGGTGGGCCCGTGGAATGATACACACACAATTGCTACACACACTCGCTTTGATGCATCGAGCCTCTGTAGTGGGCTTGAATGAAAAGCAGGACTGTCACATCAATGGCAAACGTTGTGCTGCGCATTCATACAGATGCATAAGTGATATAGAACACGCCATTCATGGTAAGCGCATACAATATACAGCTTGTGTTTCTGCTCAACATTTAATCACTAGGCAGCTCATTTTCTCTGTGTACGTCGATGTGGGTGAGGATCATTTTTGACATATGCATAATTTTAATATGTATTGCGGAGCCTGCTCAGCCTTCGACTTGCAGCTTTGTGATGCCATACCTCTGAAATATGATAATCCTGCCATTTCACACTTTTTGCATGCTTAATAATTTGTTATATATGAGTAAAGCAATGGAGAGGCTACAAGAATATCCTTTCCAATGCACAATTTGTAAACGTAAACGTTGTATATAATAGTAACAACCTGCGTGACTGGGGAATGAGAAAGAGACATTCTCGTCTCTTTTCGCCATCTATCCATTCCTCGCCCTGCAACACCTGGTCCAATCATACAGCGGTAGCTACGGAGGACCGAGGGGAGGCTAGTGATTGGCTGCGAGCCGGAGTCTGCCTTGCCCAATCGTTGCTGGCGCTCACATCCTGGGATGCTGAGCCCCAACTCACCTCCCTTCTGGTTGAGCACAGTGCAATGCAGACAACCAGTGAGTCATGCAGGCAGAGGCACCCAGGATCTGGCTTACACAGAGATTCACACACACTGCACACACACATGCGCATGCACATTTTAACAGACTGGGGTGGAGGCAGAATGACCTGAATGAAAACAAACTGTGATGCTGCTGAGGAGGATCATGGATGTAGAAATATAACACCCCAACATAATATGGACGTGTGCTGAAGGGATGAAGTTGTGTTATGTAAGATTTAAATAAAATAGTAGACTGATTTTAATGTAAGTAGCACGTATTTATAAACTTGCATATAACCCAATAAATAATATACAATAGGTTTAGGTCAGATATCTTCCTCTCCAGTGAGATGCAGTTTTCACATTCAGAATGTAGGTTGATTTCTAAATGCATTACATAATATACAGATGTCTCTAGCTGGTTGAGAGAGAAGGCAAGATATAAGAGACATAAAATAAAAGATAATACATGAAAGAGGCCATTTCAAATCTAAGGAGCCAGTAAGATGTTACATAACTCATTTATGCTATACTCCAGAGAGGTAACAATTCTTTTTTAATAGTCTATTAGGGTTGGTAAAAATTCACTCTTTCTAAAGAGCAGGGAATTAATAATGACTATGGAGAAATGCAATACAGAAAAAGGAGAAGATGAGAGAAAAGAAGAAATGAGAAACACCAGGAAGCCGGGTCAAAAAAAGTCCAAGCAGATATGACTTAGAGGTGTTATGTGTCGATGGTATTGTGTGGTTTCTTACTGGATCTGCCGGGCTGTTTGGAGACAGGCAGGGAGACCTCAGTGAGAGGAAGGATGTAGACCTCGGGGCCATTCTGGGAGGAAGGCGAGGCCAGAGCGGAGAGATCTGCCTGGTACTCCTCTCCCTCAGTGTTTTCAAACTCCTGGTGCAAACAGAGATGTTTGAATTAGTCATCCACTCACAGCCATCCTACCACTGAGATGGTGGGAGACAATGGTTCAACTGTGAGGGCATTCAAATGCACCGAGGCACGCCCACCAAGCTATATACATAAGTCATGTACATTGTGGGGTGCATTGTGTGGGTCAGGACAAAGACGCTGTAGGGGGAACACGCTAATGTGTGTGTTCAAACTGCATACACAAAGACTGTCTTTCTTTCTTTCAGTCTGTATTTTATTTTCTTCCTCATACACACTCGTATACAAACCAAGGTTCCTATCATAAAAAAAAAATACTAAAAGGTATGTCAAAGACATTCACTCTACATACTTAAAATACTGTAAGTAAAAAAAACCAATTAACTATATTATTTCACATACATAGTTTCTAATTTCTGTGATAGTTTTTATGGAGTAAAAGGTACTTTATGTAATTTAATTCAACCCATGAGGACTTAAACCATGCATCTGTCAGTACTGTACATTGCACTATACATTTTTTTTCCATCTTGAAGGTTTTATCTATATAACATATACATATAACATTCACCTCCCTACTAGGATGAGGATGAGAGGAAGTGAAAAAAGTGACCCTCTCTCTTTCCATCCCACTTCCTCTGTTCTGTCTGTTCGTATCCTTGCTACTGTTCTTTCTGCCCCTGTCCGTTCTTGCTCCCTAGTCTACTGCAGTGTCCTTGCTCTCTAATTGTTGTATTGTGTCCCTATAGAAACCCCAATACACGATGTATCAAAAAAATGCTGACATACCACATAGAAGGAAAGGGACATATTTGATACTTTGCACAAACCTGCTAGAAAAAAAGCTTGCATTGTCCTTTACATTGTCTCTCCTTTCCCCCCTCCAAATGTAGCTTCAAGACCTGACTTTGCTCACCCAAGTAGCTATTATTTAATGCCTTCAATACATAAACAACCTTCTGGCTATAAATGCTAAAAAAAAAAAAAAAAACAGCAGAGTAGCAGAAGATGTGCAGAAAAAGGAAACATATTGTCAGTGTGGGTCAAGATTTTTAAGTGTAAACAACTCCATGAGCTGAGATGAGTGTGAAGCCTCTGTACACCCACACAGGTGTTTTCAATCAATCTGGTTGATTAGACCTCTTCTCAGGACTGGGTGGGCCTGTAGAGACTGACATCTTCCTGAGTGTCCTGTTGAACCTGTTAGGGCGGGACAAATTACAGCTCTATCATTCTTATTGGTAGATAATAATCTCCCATCAAAGCTCAAGCTCACCTTCAACCTGAGTAGAGGTGTAATCAGCCAGACTAACTGAAAACACCTGAGTGGCTGCACGGAGGATTTTTTAAAGAGTCCGATATGTTCAATTACAATTGCAAATGTATACTTTTTTTTTTAGCTCTTTTAATTATTCTATTTGAGAACAATGCAACTTTTGTTCAGCAACTGCACTGTTCCCAGTGTAAACCGAAAAAAAAAAATATTAACCAGTGACTCTGGGCTGAGTAGGGTTGAAATGTGTTAATGGGATCCAAGTATTTTACGGTAAGTTTCATCAAAATGTACTTTTTCCCCGGAAGGGTTCCAGTAAGAACCCCACATATGTGCGCTTGTGCTCTGTTCCTAAAACTGCTTAACAATACACAGTTAATGTGACAGATTTTTCTTTGCTGCCACTGCATGCAAACCTCAGGCCGGCACTAAAGACTAAAGCGGTTGTAATGACTTCCCTGTCCTAATCATTTTATAGGTCATATTAGACATGTAAAGTCTCTTAAACGAGGGCCTTCCTTCTTTCCATTTAATATATCAGATCCTTCAGTCAAAGTCCCTCTTGATGATGTCCTGAATGTGTCCTTCCTCACAAAGCAACATCCAACAACAATTCCAATCAATCTTTTTAGCAGTTTCTAAGACTAGCTATATTGGGGGAAAACGGGCTAGCAGTAGTGCTTTGTTCACAAGCACTGAGCGATTCAGCCATCAATCCATCTGCTGGTTAATGAACTGTTACCCATAAAAAGCCTATCTCCCGCTTGCAGCAACCGCAGAGGTAGAAAAGGAAAAAATTGTGAAGAGAAAACAGGGCGAAATGAGATCGAAGAGCAGGAGTGTAGGCTGCAAGATGGACTAATAGGAAATATTTGAATGGCTCATTGTTTGCAGAAGTCCTGAAACATCAGTGTGGGTGTGTATGTATGTATGTATGCATGTACAGGAATGTGTGTTTCTCATTCAATAGAACCATCTGCCACTCTCCACAGAGCGAAGTGTGAAAGCGAGCACCTGGCTGTGAGTCAGCGTTGCATAGCTCCCGGGAGAGCCTTCAGTTTAGAAAGCACTTAATACCGAGCCTCGCACTACGCGCTCCAGTAAAAGCACCGTGATGGGGGGGGAGAGAATGGAGCTTTTTGGACGGCGCAGCCGTGCGAAGCTGCGGTCCCACACGTATGCACACCATACAAGTGAGCTGTTGAGTGACAATCAGGTGCAGAAAAAAAAGGGATGTGATGTTTGCTGCCAAACTAGGAGGGAAAGAAGAAGATTTGATTGGTTTGCCTTAACTGAAATTACAATGAACTATGATCAAGACTGCAAACATACTTTGATTCCCTAAAGTCACTAGCTGTTATGTACTATATTAGCATACATTTTAGCATATTTTAAATTTAAATTGCCTGAGAACTGAAAGTGGTGTCCTTCTGACAGAAGATTCTTTGTTAGTGACCACAACAGGCTTTCTTGTTATCATACTCCTTTCATTGCATTCTTTCCCCAAATGTCCACTACTCTTATTATTATGTTATCAATGACCTGTGAGTCACATGTCAGTAAAGCAAGTAGCTTTACTGACTCAAAGCTCAATGAATGCTGTTATTCTCCACCTACTCTTTAGTGCAACTTATACATAAAATTAAGAGGAGAAGAAGACAGTGAGCTAATGTACACCTTTTAAAAAAGGAAACTTGTGCCTGCTGAATTTGGAAATGACTTGGTAAGATGCAGAGTTTCAAAAAATATTTTTAACAACTACTCTACATTCACAAAATAAACTCAGCATATGTGCTAAAACAACATAGTCAGGAAGGCATAGTGGTTTGTAACCGTCACTCTTCCCTGCTTAAGTGTCCATGAGAAATACTTTTTTTTCAAGCTCGAAGGCAGCTGTACTGTAGCTACGCTCTGACCATAAACCCTCTGATGACCCAGTACTATAAAACAAGATCTCTTCAGAAACCAATATATATTTAAATCAACCAGGCTCAAGGTACGGCCGTGGTTTACAGTATCGATACAAAATGAGTCAACCATGGCCATTTTAGAAGCTAGAGCCATCCTTCTGTCATTAGTCTTTTCACAGTAAAACGCATGTCAAGGGAAAGCAGACTCAGACCTAGACTTCAACTGTTCCTGCAGGTTATTACGATACATGTTCACACACTGTAATGAGGCAGAAGCAATCTGGCGTGGGACAGACAGATGTGGGCTAAGAAAAGTCCAGAAGCTATTAACGCTGCATCACTATGCTGTGCTCATTAGTGACACTATCATCCCAGCAGCATCTACCTAACACAGGCTGTTCAGTGTGAATGCTGAAGCACAGAATCTGACTCACCACATGCATAAACAAGAAACACGCTGCTCTGCTCTCATCCTCTCCTGTCCTCTCAAATAAACAAAAAAAAAGACAAATATGGTTTTCATTCCCTCTATTCCTAGCACAATAAGTCATTCAAGGAATAAGTGAGAATATTGTGAATTCAAATTGCTAAATTATTTGCATAAGGGATCTTAACAAAAGGCTGTTCAGTCGGGACTGTAATTCATCTCTCTCTTAAAGAGTTACAAAATTAATTTGCTTGACTAAAATAACAAATGTGTTTTGATGCCAGTGATATAATAGGAGCAGCAAGTTAATGAGGACATTTGGAAAGACAAGGAGCAGCCATAACAGCGTCTCCAGGGTTTCTCCTGCCTCTCCCACTCCACATGCCCCCTGCCTGTGTCAGTCTCTGTTAGCCCTCAGCATCGCAGTTCAGCGCTGATGTTTGACACAGCATGGCTGAGTCATGCTGGCAGCTGAAGGCAACACAGAGAATGGGTAAGAGTACTTTCCTGGTTGCAACACTTTCATACAATAAGACGTTAATCCTCAGCAAAAGACTTCAGCTTTAACAGCAAATTTATCGATTATAATCCTTACTCTTGAGAATCCGATCCAACTTAAGATTTCAACACTGTACCAAGTGTTTTCTCTAGTTTTTTTTGTTTGTTGTATAATTGGCACTCAGCTTGCCACACTTAAATAGGAGCTGAAATAAATTGGGCCTTTTGAACAGCATTTGGACTTTGGACTGTCATTGCAGGAAAGCATAGGTGTCACTAATAACACTAACGAAGGCTCTGATCTTTTCAAGTGCTCCACGGACAGTGAGCCAGCATTCACAATACCACAAACCTGAAATCAAAGGAGCTAAATGGAATTCAGCCATCATTAATTTCATTATTCACACCTGTGCATTTCCTAGTGTGACAAGTCAAACTGTCTTTGTGTAAAAGGCCTATTGATGAGTCAAATGACTGGAAAACAGTTGGCAACAAATTACTGATTAAATAATTAAAACAAAAAACAAACAAAAAGCAAAAAACAAATATTTTCTAGTTCTAGGATTTACTTTTCTCTGTTTATCCTTGTAAATTGAATATTTTAAAGTTTTGGATAGTTGGGCATACCAAGACATAAGCTTGGGCTTTCAGAACTTGTGATAGGCATTTCTAAACTTTTTAAAATTTTCAGAGAGTACAATTAATGAAAGAAGACACTAAAAAATTATATTTCGATGCAGCCCTCAATTTCAACCTTCATTCAGCCTTAATGGCACATTAAAGAGGTTGAATGGCAGTTTATTAAGTTATATTTAAGGTTTTTAGATGTGTTTCTCATGCTTGTACAGTGTGGGTTAGTACTAGTAATATGAGCTCATTTGATACCTTAAAATGATTGGTTCCTTTCTGTTATTTTCATATGTAAATCACTGATCAGGATTCCCCTCCATTGTGCACACACAGTTGCTGCTCTCCTCATTTCCTCCAGCAGGGGGAACCAGTGAGCTCACCTTGAAGCCGACGTCGCCCTTCTTGCAGCAGAGGCAGGCCAGCATGAGGAAGACGAAGGTGAAGAGGCCAGAGAATGAGACAGCTACCACCGCCAGGGATGAAGGCCACGACAGCTCGGTCAGCGGAGCACCATCTGCAACATGGGAGGATAATGCCAGTGTTAACAGGGTGGAGCTGTACACAGATCAGATGGCAAACTGCAGTCACACAGGAAATTAAAAACTAAATAGAGATGAAGGTGATTGGTATACACGTGGATGATTTGTGACCGTTTCATTTGCAACACAGAAAGAAGCATGTGACTCATAATTAGCATTCTCTTCTGCTGCCTATACCCGGCTAGAATCTGTGAATAGAAATCAGCTTCCTGTGGCTTAATTACAGTAGTTACTATGCACTCTGAGTCATTGAGGCAAAGAGTTCCATTCCATCCACAAACACAATGACTCCCTCTGGATAATAATTTAATAAAGCAGCGGCAGAGAGGGTGTAGTGGCTGATTCGGTCTCAGTGTAAACAACTAATGAATGAAAATGCTTACTGCGAATATATAATCTGCTTTTCATTTTCTGAAATGCACAGCAAAATAGCTTCCACAGCAACCATCCGAAATGCAACCCATAATTTGTTTAATTGGAGCAACTGTTTTCCAAAGCAATGCACACAAGGCTATTAAAGCCCAGGACACAATGACAAGTAGTTATGTTTGAGTGCACAGCATTTTGAAAAAGCCAACCTCAGTGTACCAAAGAAATGTTTTGTGTGGGTCTGTGACCGATGAACAAAGAGTACACACATGCTTATTGTGTGTGTGTGTGTGTGTGTGTGTGTGTGTGTGTGTGTGTGTGTGTGTGTGTGTGTGTGTGTGTGTGTGTGTGTGTGTGTGTGTGTGTGTGTGTGTGTGTGTGTGTGTGTGTGTGTGTGTGTGTGTGTGTGTGTGTGTGTACTTATTTCTCCTTTGTGCAAGTTTTTCACAATCAGTCATTGAGTTCTTGTGTGCAAATGTGCAGCACATGTCAGTTTCTTGTTTAGCCTGCAGAAGCTGAGGACATTCATAAAATCTGATTTACATTTACTTATGCTTGGACCGATAAAAGGGAAGTAAGATAGAAATTTTCCCTGAACATATTAATTCCATTACTATCCTATCCTTTAAACTTTTATTATTTTAAATTTCATAATTAAACTGATCTATTATGTGATGAACACTCTGTATCTACATTACTTTTAATACATATTAAGGCCCACTGCATTTATTTTTAGCAAAACATTTGTCAACACAATGGTTGAGGGTCTCAACCTCAATCAACGACGTATTGAACACCCAAAAATGATTCTATTAGCAGTCTACTGGGAGCAATGAGGACAGCTCCAATGTAGCCTACATAGGACACTCATACGCTTCAAGCTTTAAAAACGCTGCCTTCACCTACCACAATGCACCTCAATAACATCTTTAATTGGATTTTTCCGGCAAGGGAAAAGCCATAGACTGTTTATAAGCAGTGGACGTAGTCAGCGTTACGTCACTCATTGGTTGCGGGGCCTGGTTTGGGTTTTTTGTCCTTCACCATCCTGGTGTTTGTCATCTACCATCTAGTTTTTTTGCAACCAGAAGTGACACGAGAGGGTGGAGCTAAGTACAATCAACTTAACTTTCATGAACTGAATACACACTGTGAAAGAGTTAAAGTTGTAAGAAACAAACACAGACATCTCCTAGCTGCACCCTAAAGCCTAGCCTATTGCTGAAGAAGACCTGAAGCTATGAGACCATAAACTCATGTTTATAATGTTTACTGAGTAAATCAAGTCAGTAGGGTCATTTTTTCATAGCTCTCTGTACAGTCAGACTTCTTCTTGCAACCAGAGGAGTCGCCCCCTGATGGCCACTAGAGAGATTGTAAGTTTAAGGCAATTCCACATTGTCTTCGCCTTTAAGACGCGGAGGTTGCCACCTGGTAAATGTCCATGTCTTTCAAACTTTATGGCCCCAGTTTGAAACACAGGCTTTGTGTAAAAAATGGCCGATTATTTTATTTTCTCAAACTTTAGACAGCTCCCTCCAGAGCCACTTTATTTCTAATTTTCCCATGTTTTTAATATTAATTTAAATATTAATTCTCTGGTCTGAGTTCTCATTAACTGTTTTTCCTCACATCATGTATTCTTGTAAAAAATGAATACAAAATATATAGAACTCCTCTCTCATTGTAAGCATTTTACCCACAAGTAAACTTAAATAGCCAACCACAGCAATCTGGCAGAACTCCCCATCTGTCAACACACTGCATAATGCCAATATGTCTAAAATATCTCTGAACCAGACCTGCAGTTACCCATGTGGATGCCATGTTACTCCCTTTCTATATGTGCTGTGTGTATATATATATATATATATATATATATATATATATATATCACAGCCTGTTAATGAAGAGGACAGGCATATGCCCTCACTCCAGGATTCCGTTTATTTCTCCATCCTTGTGAGGACAACACAAGCATGGCACTGCTGCGCCCAGTGTGTCCACTAGGAGTTGTGGTGCGCGATGCGTGTGTGTGCATTCTTTTCCAGCTCACTGACGGAGACTCAGCGGTCCTGACCCATTTGGTTGTGGGGAACACGCTGTTCCAGAGCACTGCTCCAACCAAAGCTTGACCCTGAGGTCACGGCAACAAAGCCCACACGCACACGTACACACTTACACACACAGCCACGAACACACATTGGTAGAAAATGGAAACAGACAGGCCCAATGCGTGCAGGTTCCTACATGATGCCTGGTTTTAGAACTACACCATGTGTGTGTTTGGGCAATGTCCCACCAACCCATCACCATGGTAACAACATTGCAGGCCAACACATATTAGTTGATTGCTGTTTACGATGAAGTAAACCTCTTGCCCCCTCTTTGTTTCCCCCACTTTTGGAAGATAGATTCCTGTAATATGCTGTGACAGCTTGTGTGTGTGTGTCTGTGTGTGATAGTGTCTGAAGTGGAAAAGAAGAAGGGAAAAGCTAAACCCAAGCAGTGCCCTTTCTGGATCCACCACATACCACAACACAAAGCCTGAGTGGGTGGTGACAGGACACATTGTGTAGAGGACGGTAGGGGAAACAGGGATGAATGTTCACATCTAACAATCAAAAGCATATATTATAAAAATGCATTCTTCTTCTCTGCCACTGTACAGATAAATTACCAGCCCAATTTCCAAAGGATATTTAGCACTTTCAGTTCAAAAGCACCTTAAAGCAATATGCTGCATAATAATAACCTTGGGGGATTTTATGAACTTTATGATGGATGGATGTGAGGAAGGAGGATCGAGTAGAGAGGAAGCACACAGATGGTGCCAGAAGCAGTGAGGACACATGGTGAATGAGAGAGGGTGGTGACTCAAGGCTCAATGAAGGGCGACAACGTAAAACACACATACACGTTAGGTTGGCTGTCATGATCTGCAAGCCCTGGAGCTGATTGATTGCTCCATTTCTGTCTTTCTTTATGTCATTATTACACACAATCCTTCTACTTGTCAGCAACGATTATCTCCTTTGAAAAAAACATAATTTAGGTTTAATAGCAAAAACATGCAACTTTCCACCTTGAGGTAAGAAGTGTACGATTTTGTCCACTTTCTCTTTGGTTAGTTTGTTCGCACCACAAAAACCTAATTCATCTTGAGAAGCTGTCTACCTTTAAAAACTATCTAGCCTGAGGTTGATGTAACTGCCACCTGTCAAGGCTCTA
The DNA here is from genome assembly GCF_027596085.1 of Anoplopoma fimbria. Taxonomy (NCBI): domain Eukaryota; kingdom Metazoa; phylum Chordata; class Actinopteri; order Perciformes; family Anoplopomatidae; genus Anoplopoma; species Anoplopoma fimbria. The sequence goes on along the minus strand of NC_072459.1, from coordinate 12,097,664 downwards.
AAGGCACTGATAAAGCAGATGGCGAGCACAGGTGCTGAACAGTGGTCCAACCTTTTACTCTTTCACAGATAATGGAGGAATCATGGAAATTGGCAATCCACCTCTTCTGTTTCCTGTAAAGTAGCAACAGGGGGGCATTTGTCATTTTACATTGGGAGCAAGAAAAAATAAGATCCACATGAACATGGGGCCCTGACAATAATGTACCTCATTAGTTCTTTTATTTGAGATCCACTAGACAGGGTATCAAGCTTAAGTATCTCTAAGGGGGGGTTCGGATTGAAGACACCCTCATGTTTAAATGACGCAAGGAGCCGTAATGGAGTGTGTTGTTTCAAGTACCAGTGAGACTGTTCAACCTTATTTTCAACCATCACCAACAGCATTATGCTTTGGGTAGTAAATACCAAATACAAGCAACTGACACAATGTGTTTCCCAGTAATCTGACCTCAGTCCACTGCTACTTTGAGTCAAGGGTGTACAAGTACCTTACAAGTATTTACAAGTGTATAAATGGCTGAGTGTAGTCTTCAGGACAGACAGAGGTTTGGGAATACCCTTAAATATTTGGAGAGAGTTGCAGAGACATATTATGTTTTTGCACGCTTTGCTTGTCCTTTTCCCACCATGATCAGAACAAATAGTTTGGAAATTGGATGAATAGATGGAGAATCAAAAATCCTAATCATCCTGCCATTGTTTGTTTGCCATGATTTTGCAGCTGGACATAATGTACATTATGCATGGAGTTTTAACAACGGCAGACCTTTAGAAAGCCGTCTTTCACCACCAGAAAGTCTAATATTGTCCTCCAGGGGAAATCGCTGGCACTATTTTCATAAGTGCGACATCTGAAGAATTCATCTCTCATTTTCTCTGAAGAATTGTGAAAGAGCGACGACCCAGGGTCCTCCATAAATATTTGAGAGGCACACATTACTTCACCAGCTGCACGGCGAAATGAAAATAAAGCACTTAAAGCCGGGCTCAACGTGGCTTTATTAAAAAGCTGTCTTCAGGACTTGAAGCAGATGATCCACGTCCCGACAAACGGAAGAGGAGAGCAATGGAGGCACCAAGTCACCTCCAAAATTCACAATTTCACTCAACTAACCTTTAAATATAGTGCTGGGCAATATATATCAATATCATGTGGATATCGTGATATGAGATTAGATATCTTATTACACTTTCCTAATATGGCACAAGTGTTTTTTTCAGGTTTTAAAGGCTGGGTGTAATTTTCTGAACATACCAGACTGATCTAGCTGTTCTATTATTTGCCTTTACCCACTTAGTTACCCTTGCATATGCTGCTTGTGCTGTCAGATTATGGCCACCCAATGTAATACCCTGCCGAGTAGAAGGATGCACATTTCTAGTCATCCATCCATCCATCTTCCGTAACCTGCTTATCCAGTTAAGGGTCGCAGGGGTGCTGGAGCCGATCTCAGCTGTCAATGGGTGAAGGCAGGGTACACCCTGGACAGTTCGCCAGTCTGTCGCAGGGCAGACATATATAGACAAACAACCATTCACACTCACATCCACACCTACGGGCAATTTAGAGTCTTCAATGCACCTAAGCTGCATGTCTTTGGACTGTGGGAGGAAGCCGGAGAACCCGGAGAGAACTCACGCTGACACGGGGAGAACATGCAAACTCCACATAGAAGGTTGTCCAGCCCGGGAATTGAACCCGGGCCCCTCTTTTTCTAACTCTAGTCATGAGTTGCTGAAAATAATTAGTGCGTCGTTCTTTGTCACAGAGCAACAACTGACAGACTGAATAATAGCCATTAAATGCATAAGCATCTCCTGCTGAAATACCACACACATCGACAGAAAGGGATAAACAGTTAGTGAGAAATATAGACATGTAGACATGCCCAAGGAGGAAGCAGTAAATCTGAGGAATAATCAGATTCAATGGGGTGTGTGTTTTCATGCCAAGGATGCACCAATACAATTACCAGTATCAGTTATTAGGTCTGATATATGCTCATGTCCTCATAAACCACTCTTATATAACCACACCTCATACCACAACGGCAACTTGACGTTAACCTCTTGTGAGTTGATCCCAATAAGCCGCCAAGCTGCAACAACAACCCCATGCAAAAACAGGTTAAACCCATCAGAACAAGCAGTCTCCCGACTTCCCCCGTGCAGGAGAGTTAGCAGCCACAATGTTGCATGCATTGTCGTGTACCCATGCAACCACTTTAGTCTCCACCGCATCATTAGTTTAGCTGGGAGGCTGTCATCCGTATGTCTGCCTGGCATACTCATTGCAAACCCGGCACAATGTTAGTGAGTGTTAAGTCGAGAGAAAGAGAGCGTGTGTGATGATGAGCGTGAAATTATCAGTAACGTTATAGCTGTGGACGTCCCAGTGCAGTGTGTGTACAGTTTATTTGTCAGTGACTAAATTACACAACTCCTCAAGCACTGTGAGGAGACCCAAGTTATGTATCAGTGTCTTGCTCGTCAGCCAGCTGATGATTAAAGTAAAGAGGGTTTGCCTCGAAGTTAGCAACAACTCCGGTTCACTTACGGTCCACTGACCTTTAAGGTGAACACAGTTATTATCCTTCAAATGACAAGCTACAACTCTCAATTCTTCTATGTCCACTTTTTTATATTTCTGTTTAACTAACTGTTTAACTAATAGCACGGTTAAACAGTTAATTATTAACATCCCTATTGCAAAGAACTATACTCTGTTTGTTTCAGAAAAATACAATGTTGAATGTTGAAATGTCAGCAGCAGCATCATGTTGTATATTTAATTTGTTACAGTCAGACAGTAAGGAACAGCCGATAAAAATAAAACTACAAAAACAATAAAACATAACGGTATTATTAAGTCCTCATATGGGTACTGGGTATCAGCCAATATGGAAGAACATGTACTTGGTCGTATAAAAGGGGTATTGATGCATCATGCATGTATGTACGAGATGACAATGTAGTGTGTTAAGCACAGTCCCTGAGCTTTTCATGGTAGATCATAAATAAAGCATGCACCAGCGAGGTAGGGCTTTCTGTTGCCGTGCAGCTGTAGCAGGCAGCTGAAGCAACTGAACGTAAGGTCTACAGCTGCTTGGATGACTACTACTTAGTATACACGATGATGCTCATCATGCATTCAACAAATCTGTTGCAAATGGACACATGTAGGAGAGGTAGAGAGGACAGACAGAGCAAGGAAGGCTGCAGAAAGAAAAGTGGGAGTAATATTGCAATGCCTCCCACACTGGTTTCAAGGCCAGGGCCGAGCCATGTGTTCGTATTCACATACCAGCATAAGAACCTGAACCCACACAGAAAACCGAGTCAAGTTGTTGAACTGGGCTGAATAGCATAACTTTGGAGTTTCCGTGGTAACTGAGCGCAGTGGGCTGCTGTTTCTTCTCCTGATAGCAGCAATCCAGAGTCAATGAAGAGGAGCTCGAACACACCACAGATAATATTGTATGTTTTAAAACAAAACTGCAGAACAGAAGTGTCGATCCATGTGAGTTCTCATCTCCCAACAGAAATCTGTCCCTTTTCAGTGTTTGCATGGTTGCTACGCATGCATGAATGTACACACACTGCTTGTTGTTTTTTGACCATGAGACCAAGTAATGACAGTGGTGCAGGGTGGGCAGTGGGCCAAACTACACACCACTGCAATCAAATCGTCTTGGGAAGGAGCGATGGTGAGACAAAGAAGGGGGAAAAGTAGAGGATGAGATACAGTTTCAAATGCAGTTAGCATTCAATAGACATGATACAAATAGATACATATGTCATGCAGCTATTGTGTTATGTAAAAGTCTCAATTTGATGTGTGGTCAGTGGCCACAGGCCTAGCTTTGTGTGTGTTATGAAGGCTACGTTGACTTAGAAAAATGTGGCACCAATGATCAAGCTGCATGAGGTTCATTGCAAAAAAGACTGTGGGAAGTTTTAGTATGTGAAGGCTACCTTATGCAACAGGAAGCTAGCTGCTGCCATTATTTGGCCACTTTGTTGCCCTTCCAACTCCCCTCAATGCTTCCTAATGGGTAAATACAACACGGAGAACAAGAGCAGATCGAGCCCCAAATCTCTCTGAGCATGTGTTTAAATTCAGGACAGTGCTGCAGGGGCAAACAAGCTCCTCCATCTGCCCTGCACCAAGTGGCTTCCCACAAAAAAAACATAAGCAAAACTGACGAATGGTGTGGAAGTGCATGGATACAGCAGACGGGATAGATAGAGACAGGAGAGAAGAGTGACCTTTAGGTTTAGATTTACAGGTCTGTCAGACGGCAGCAGGAGCAGAGCCAAATAATTCACATGCAGTTTATAAAATCAACATACACACACATGCAGAAGCCTTCAGTAATGCTATTTAACTAGAAGCTGCTGAATGAGAGGTGCAGCCTCAGGACAATCCTTAAGGATCAATTGTTGAATGAAGTGGTTACCTCATCTTTGGGGTCAAGATCTAACTTGAGCACGTGATTTAAAAGACTTGTTCTTTATGTGTCAGCGTCTAGAGATGCAGAGTGGCTGGAGTTAATTAGTAAGATAGTCTTTCTTCTCCACTGGAAGAGCAAGTGGAGCTGCATTAAAGGAGGAGTGAGCTTCCAAAGCAACAAAAGATGTCGGACACCAAGCCTCTGTTACAGGCTGCATGAAGTGAGGAGAGATCATGTGTTAGGACATAGGGAGAGAGAGGAAATACCCTAGGGAATGAAGGAAAGCTAAAGCAGTGGCTGCAAAGTAAAAAAGGAGAGAGGTGCAGAGCAAGAAGCATCAGACTGTGATGAGGGAGGCCTAAACATACAGAGGTGGAGGACATGTGTCAGTCTCCAGTTGTTAGCAAAAGAAACAGCATGACACGATTGACGGCAGGGTCCTGTATCCTCCATCCATTTACATCCTCTCTGCCGTTCCCAAGTCCTGCTCTCTGTGAATGACTGCAGATGGCAGAGGGATGCGCCGGCCCTGCAGAGAGCCATCATAACTGTCATTAACTGGGAGTGAGAGCCCAGGAGGAGCCCCATGGATCAGCATTACAGGCCTGTCATGTCCGTCCCCTGACAGACCGTGCAAGGGCACACTGCTGGGCAGAAAGAGTCTGAATATCATCTCTGCCTCTGATGGGCAGACTTCTTTTAGTTAATTGCACAGATCGACTGACTACGTGACTAGGGCATTGTAATATTTAACATTAATATTTTTTATTTAAGACAAAATTAATTAATGTAATAGATCAATGCAGAGGTGACTGGCCCTTACTCTCGCATTTTGCAGCTTGGGCTGTGGAAATCTGCTGAATTTGGTTAATTATTATACAGCCCAAAAGGAACCAGAGTGACTGTTCCTTCTGCACAAACAGGACAAAAGCTGCTCACAGTTTATCACGCTGGAAAACACACAGCTGAATTAATGAGCAGACTGAAAATAGGTTTATCCTCCTGGCTCAAGCAGAGGAGGGAAACTTGAATGAGAATTTAAGAATCTTCTGGAACTGGAAACAACATAGTTTACAGGATATATACATTTAAACAAGACCCAGCTCTAGCAATCCCGTGGGATGGGTGCAATCAATCTATTTACACTGAAAAAGAAATGCTGCATCTTTAATACACCAGGTTAACCACTTGAAATAGACATTCATGAATTAGCAGGTTTTTCTTTCATTCACTGGAAAATACAAAAAAAACCTAATGAAGGACTCATGCATATCTGTCCACACTAAACAAAGTTGGTAATGGAAGTCATGCATAGCTCTTAAAAGAAGGCCAAAATAACTGATGTAGTCAGTTAAATCAGTGGCTATCAATGGTAAAAAAAAAAACTAAACTTGTAACACCCCAATCGGCCTAGTACTATATTTGTTATACTTGGTAGACTTTGTTGAAATGTTTTTTTCTCTCATTGGGACATGAGTTTACAAGATTGGAGACTATCCTCACCAACTTGTTACATGACCAGATAATAAATATATATTTCATTTAAGCTCTAAACTCCTGATTTACCAACAATTAGTTTGAATTCTTGTACATATTCTAAAATGTTCAGTTATGTGTTATGTTTTGATACTGATTTAGCAATCCAATGAAAATAATGGCATAATAGGCTAAAACAGTGTTACCTATTTATAGTGTCATCTGTGACAAAAGCATCTGCACACAGATCTGACAGAACACAGCTCTGCAGTGCAAACACACTACAGAATGAGTGATCGTACCCCGCGTGGGTTTGGCCTCTGGCTTATAAACACAAATTAGATGCATGTGCAAACCATATGCAGACATAGAAATATGCACTAGGAATGACATTTCAGCCCCGAGTCTCATGATGCAGACAAAGGCAATTTGTTTACATATTTATGTGGTGATGTGTGTGTGTCTGTGCCTGTGTGAGATATGCTTGCTGACATACACTCCTATTTCCTTCCACAGACTTCCCATTTTGCTGTTGCTATGGTTAAGCACACACTCCCACTCTGACACACTTGCAGTGAATCCACGCGGTCACACTTTTCACCCAAATGTCTTCCACCTGTCCAACCAATTTGAAGCGGTCCTTTTGAACACAAGAAAACACAGCTGCTTCTGCTTTCCCCTCCTGTCTTCACAAAACATCCCTAAAATCAGTCCAACACACATGTTCCATAATAACAACTATGTGAAAGTCTAGAGTGCTCTAGCATTTAAATTCAAATTCAAATTTAAATTCAACAAGACATTATAATTAGTGACGAATGAAATACTGCATGAAACCCATTAAACAGGCAATTGCACGCACACACACAGCCTTCAACGAGTATGACACCATAAAACCAACGAACCCCCTCTTCATCACACAGAGAGCACATATGAGGAAACATACTGCAGATGGTTCCCCTTGACTGCTTATATCCACTTCATTCTAATTCTATTCCCCCCAGAGGCTGACTTATGTAACTAAAGTGCTTGGATACACATGGAGGGATGAATAATCAAAAAGTCAGCCGTGGCTGGCTTGTACTGACCGAGTCAGTGGGAGGAGCTCGGAAAGCAAGTCAGTACACCGTTTTTAACATCTTTCCTCTCCTGTATCAGCACCACCTTGGGTTATAGCCTGCAGTGGTGTTGCCATGTGTAACTAAGGGCACGTGTAAAGCTGTCCTGCATGTGGAATGTAAAGTAGGCATTATGCTGTAAGTGTGTGTGACAGAAAAAAAGAGCGTCTTGCGTATACACCAAGGCAGGGTTCGTAACATGCACACACTAGCTGCCACTGCCACCTCCAGGCACCAGAGGAGACTGCTGAAAGACAAGTCTCCCACAGTTGCTGCATTGTCAGCTTGTCCGTGTATCGGTGCTGCCTTCCAGGTCAGTCTGTCTTCTGTTTGCCCTGACAGTAAAGCGATGCATATTAATTCTGTTCGCAGGACGGTGCCGGCTTTTTCAAAGAGCTACCACACACACACACATACATACACACTCTCACATCTGCTCCCTCGCCTGATGGGAGAGCTCTCCGAGGTGCTGAAGCAGTAGTAAGCCAGGTGCAAGTTGCAGTTGTCACTGGTGCAAAATGCCACACAGACATCCAACTTTTCACCCCTGGCTGCACACGAACCAAGCCCCGGCATGAGAGGGCCGATGCGGTCGGGAGATTAAAAAAAAATCCTGTTACGTTGTGTCCGTCCCTGCTGGTGGTTTATATAATGCCATGCAATGTGAGGACTGACATGGCCTCGTAGTTGTTTTCCTCTGTCTCGGTGTGTGTTTACGCATGATTGACTGTTTGTAGGTGTATGTGCAGACGTAGAGCAAGCTATGTTCTTACATAGTCCTGGGCGTGAAAGGAAGGGCAGTTCAAATGCTTTATTTTTATGTTTGTAACATTATGTGTGTTTTATTATTCTACCTCTCAGCCAACATATGCAGCAAGTACAGCTGATGGAATGCTGTGTGTCCCCTCCCATTTAAGGGACTCTAGCGTTTCTCTGTCCTTAGCGCTGGCCTCCTCACACGCCTCCTCCATCGCCTAGGCAACATCGATTTTCACTGCAATTACTAGGAAGGAACAGGACCGTTAGTGAGGTGGCACTCTAATGACAAAAGTAGATCATTATGACAGGGAAGTGACGAGCCAGACCCCACCCTCTACTCCAGCTACATACAAACTACATGTACATGCCCACTCATGCCCCACCCTCCTCTTAAAACTAACCAATCCCAATGCATGTGCTGATTCCACCCTGACCCGTCACTTACGCTTTTTATTCAGCTGCTGTCATCTGAGGAGAGAAAATACGAATGTTTCACTGCACATCTCCTCCAGGAAGAAAAACACCAAGACAATTAAATACGAAGGTGCCCCTAAAGAGCCACAGTTGGCATTCATTTTACCCTGAATTCAGCTGGGAACCATATATCCTGTTTCAAATTAAAAGATTGCACTCCTCTGGTCGGTTCGTATCATATTTCACTGCACAGAACCAGGGATAGCCAGCTCAGCACCCACTAAACATTCCACAACAAGAAGTGCTTCTGTCATGGTTTCCAAATACCTAAACACTAGACTATTCTGTGTTTCTCCTTGCAGTGTATTTTAAAGCAGAGCAGAGTATTATCAAGAACAGATCTGTCATTATTTAAGAACAAATCCTTTATCCTTCAATTCCTGTGATATCAATGTGCAATATACCTATATCAGGGATCCAGGGGATTAACTTATTAACCTGTTTTATTGTAGTCTTGCATCCAAAAACGCTCAGTTTGATGGTAAAAGGGTACTTTCCAAACATCTAAATGTTCTCTTATCACTTGTCTTGATAAGGCGCTTTACAAAATAAAACTGTATGTTTGCTGACAGTCAAAATTGTACCTTATTTCTTTCCATAATGTTAGTGTAAGAACCGAAAAGTCCAAATTGCACAGGGACTGCATGCCTCCTGTAAATAACAAACTTGACTTTAAATGGAAGCCCCCTTTTAGTGTCACATTCAGGGGGAAAACAGAGAATAGCAGAATGCAAAGAATTAGAACTGAGGAGTCAGAGGAAGATTGATGTGGGTGGAATAATTGAACAAAGAGGGATCACTGAGAATGTGCGGTTTGGGGAGGACAGATAAGAGCCTGAAACTTGAGAGCCCCCGGACTCACCGTCATTTGTATGCCCAGCACACTGTGCTCAGTGCAGGGACTCTCTCAGTCCTGTTTACACTTGCACAGTTATTCAATCTGCTCTAATTCAAGCCCTCACGCAGGACAGCCATGACTTCCTGCTCGGTGGTCCCATCGCACTGCAGCAGCACCTGGGTTCTCCTTCCCATCACCCCGACACCGGATGGATGATTTAATGCTGCATCCAAACGGGCACCAAAGAACCGCAACCTCAGGCAGTACAGCCACACACCTCCATCGTCAGGTCACCTCTGTAACGTTGTAGTCAGTTAGCACACACACCATGGTCATAGCACACAGTACACACTCCGCTGCAGGGACATACGTGCAGGACTATGCAGAATCCATGCAGCCACAACATTTAACCCTCTTGTAACCAAGCTGTAAGGGACTGATTGGTTTTTAAATCATCCAAACCTGAGCTAATCTTATGATGTTTAGGCTCACTGTAATGATGATGATGTTATGGCAATGATGCAGCTGCCTGTCACTAAAAAATACTATATATAGCACCAAGACACAGTGCATGGCCTGGCATCAAACGCCAAATTCAGAGATCATTCAGCTTGATCATGAAGAAACATGGATCACCAGCATGTCTGCTGCAAATGAATAAACGCCCTCAATCAGACATTTATCAGTTTGACCCTTACCTGTATCAAAGTGGGAGCTGAAGGCAAAACTGGGATTGAAAAACGCCGAAGACATGACAATCACATGTAGGGCAAAGACCATCCTCCTCGATGCGTTGCAGAAGCAGCAAAAGCCTAAACACACACACACAAAAAAAAAAAAAGGTCAAGTATAAATTCCCGAGTCAGGTGCTTTATAGATTCAGGTGACCTGTAGTAGAAGAGGTAATGCGCAGCATTTTATTCCATCACACCTCACAGAGAGCTCCCCGAAAATCCTGCTCCACCTTCAGCTCGAAGAGATTTGGTGACAGATGTTGACAGTCATTTCACATCTGTCAGTTTACTTGCTTGTCAAGAAGAACCCTTTCATTAGACTGCTATTCTGCACAGGTTTAGTGTAACACGTTATTTACACCAATTTTTAAACACTGTAAAATCTTGAATCTTGCTCCAAACATTTGACGATTTCCCATTTGTGATTCTTCCAGAATAAAACCTCTGGTTGCCGGTTTTTTTTTTTTTTAAGGGGAGCGCAGCTGGTTGCTTTTTTTTTTTTTTTTTTTTACAAAGATGCGTCGGTCAGCGATGCGCATTTGGGATTCAGCTTCGGTCCAGAAATAATGAGCGACATCTTGCACCAGTGTCAAGCGAAATCAAGTGTACAAGCGCTTCCGTTTACAGCCTTCAAAATAAAACCGTCATACGTATCATGCAACTGTTTGGCTTTTATTTTGAAGACATAAATAACGTAGAGCCCCCCGGCTTTCTCCGTCACACTGGACGCAGCCTTTTCCAGAGGAATCTTGCCAGTGAGCGTGCGCGCGTGCGTGCGTGTCGTGTGTTTACTTGTGTTTTAATGTAAATCGGAGGCACGTCAGACATCATCACACCTCCTATCCTTACATCCGACCGGGTTCGACAAGAAAAACCCGGAGGACCTGCGCGCTCCGGAGACAGACTGTTGTGGGATGGATGGGAAGCATGGTTGGCTTCAGAGACTCTGGAGTTCAGTTAAAGAGTCTGCTGAGCCCAGATTGTTCTGTCACTGTCAAAAAAAATGCCTGCAGAGAAGGTGGCCAGCTGAGTTCTAAGTTTTATCTTTAAAGAACATTATCGAGAATCAGTGGGGGGGCTACTGGAGGAGACATGCTGGGTGGGATAGTGGCTGGTGGTCAGGTGATCAGCAGAAGAGGGAAAACTGATCGCGTGGACAGGTGAGGAATGGCAGGCAGCACAGGCGTCACATAACAATATAGTTTACTGCCATTGCAGACCTGGAAATGTGAACATTTAGTGTGTGATAAAAAGGAAATGACTCAAGCACTGTGATTTGACATATGTACTCTCTGTGCACAGTTAGAGGCTGCATGCATACATGTGCATGGTAGAATGCAAACAAGTGTTGCCCAATATTATATTCCCCTCAAGGATTTCAATTCTGTGAGACTCGACTATTTACTCTGATGGGCTCGTTTAGTAGATTTGTGCAAACTATTTTCATTTATATTGACTCCAAATACTCAGGTCCCAGATGTTGGAGTATGTCTGCATATAATGTTCATATTAATGCAGTAAAAGTGAGCTTTGCATTTGCTACAGTATATTAAAACCTTAAATTCCTCCTCCTCCTCATCTCTCTCTGTTTTATACCATCCCTCTCACACACACACACACACACACACACACACACACACACACACACACACACACACACACACACACACACACACACACTGCTATTGTCCTTCTGCTGGTTGTTTGCAGTAGAGCAGCCAAAGTCATGTGAGATGTAGCGAAGCATCACCAGTCTCTCAAGCTTCAAAGTAAACATTTACATTTCCCAATTGCTATTAATTTAGAGAATGTATTCACTCAAGAAGTATTAACTACCTTCGTGTACACATTTCTGAGATGAAACATTTATTAGTTTTGCTTTGGGTGGTTTGCACAACCAATGACAATACAATAAGGGAAGTTAGGGGTTGTTGTTCTTTTGAATGCACACTAGAGAGCAGCACTGGATTACTATTAGAAAGGCACAGAGGGAACTCTTACTGATTTGAATCGTTTAAATATAGACACGGTACACAAACACACACACACACACACATGAAAAAAAAACACACACATGAAAAAAAAAGAATAGCAACCCTAGATTTCAGCAGAAGTAACGGCTATTTTTTTTAACTGTCTATCTCATTTGCAGGATGCACCTGCAGGCCTCCTGTCTTTATGTAAATGAAGTGGTTGAGTCTCAGTTATCTGTAAACCTGCCCTTGACTGGAAACACACTGATATTGTAAATTATTATTAATTGCTTTTTATGTGTTTTTTGTTGAACATGTGGGAAAAGCCTAAATCTTGCAATTTAAGCGGTGACTTTTTAAACAGATTTTTGTAAACTCCTGCTAATAAAAGGAGATACATAGATTAAAAATCATTAGGAACAGGACTACTACTATAATACTAACTGCATTACTAGAAAACTGAGATAAATCTTTTTAGATCCGAACCTCACATTTTTGGGAGGGGTTTGGGAAACCACCTACACTGATAATAATTCTGACAAATAACACAAATGTGAGAATAAAATGCAGATTTAAGCAAAGCTCCTCTTCCTGTCAGTCACTCTCAGTTTCAGTGTTGTATTAAATTGCTCCTCCTGCACCTCCTCTCCTCATCCTCCAAACCCTCTAATCTGTCAGCAGTAAGCTCACTTTCCAAGTCACAAGGCCGTTCTCTGCCCACACTGACAACATGCTGGGGACCCTCTGCACTCTCATCACTGCTCTAACATGTGAGGAGGATGACTTACTGCAGCTTTGACCTCATGTTGGATTCATCAGTCTGTGTGTTTCTCTTGACTCCATGTCCTCTTGTTGTTTCCAGGTGTGAGTGGTGTGACGGTGGTGACACAGAAACCTCCAGTTGTGACGGTGATGAAAGGAGAGACAGCCACCATGGACTGTAACCTGGGGACTGTTACTGCCAGTGGTGTTCGCTGGTATAAACAGATTCCTGGAGGAGTTCCTCAGTTTGTATTATATTTTCTTCACAGCTCAAGCTCTCCAAGCTATGGCTCTGGTTTCTCCTCTCCAAAGTTCACATCTACTCATCAGTCAACTTCAGATTATCGTTTGACCATAAACACCATCGAGGAGGGAGACTCAGCAGTCTATTACTGTAATACATGGGACGGCTCTGTGAATGAGTGGGTATCACAGTGATTTACACTGTGACAAAAACCTCTTCACTAAATACTTCTGCTTTTTGAGACTCTGACACATCTTGACTGGGAGTGAAGCCATCAGTCAGTGCTTTCTGTAACTTCCCCTCATATGTATTAAACATATATTTTCTTACTAGCTGTCTATTATGCACAATGAACAATATTCACAAAAGTAAAGACTAGTCATGGTCTTATACGTTGTTTAAAAAAGAAAATTGTTTAAGTAAATATTAATGTGTCTTGCTACTCATCACACTCGATTCAAATTATAGAAAGTTTGCAATAGCTTCTCATTTGCTAAACATATATTTTCAAACTTCTAAACCCTTTTATTGTATCCTCACAAAAACTCATAAATCCTTCCCTAGTGGTAGTTATTTACAGCTTGCAATGTGTACATACTTAAACACAAAATAGAACAATATGCTCACACGTAAATGTAAATGTAATTCTACTTTACTTAGCTTCTTCACCAAGTGAATATGATCCCCTAGACTCACTCCATCAATGCTTCGATTAAGTACTCTTCTGGATGCAATTACATGATCTTCAACCATGGCCTGGAGATAGGAAGGAGCTGTTCCTTTCACTGCCCTGTAGGCTAGCGGGTCTTAAACTGGATGCGAGCTCTTACAGGGAGCCAGTGTAGAGAACAGAGTTGTGTGGGAGAACTTGCTCACTTTTTCCAAGCTCCAGGCTGGTTGAAGTAGTGAGTTGCAGTAGTCATGACCAGAGCCTGGATGAGCACCTGCGTCGTCTCGTCAGTGAGGAAGGGGCGAATCCTCCTGATGTTGTAGAGGAGGAATCTGCAGGAGCGTGTGACCGATGCAATGTTTGCTGAGAACGACAGTTGGTCGTCCAGGGTCACACCCAGATTCCTCACAGTCCGAGTTGTTTCATCAATGGTGATGGACAGGTCTCGGTGCGGGCATTCCCCGGGAGGAACAGTAGCTCGGTTTTGTCCAGGTTGAGCTTCAGGTGGTGTGTCGCCATCCACTTCGAGATGTCAGCCAAGCACGCAGCAATGCGTGCCTCCACTTGGTGTCACCGGGGGAAATGACAAGACCAGCTGGGTGTCATTGATAACAATGGTAAGAGAAGTCATGCGAGCGAATAACAGAACCCAGAGATGTTGTGTAGAGCGAGAAGAGAAGAGGGCCCAGAACTGAACCTTGTGGAACCCCGTAGTCAGAATGCGTGGTTCCGACACGGCCCCCTCCATGTCACCTGGTAGGATCGACCTGTCAGGTAGGATGCAAACAGGGAGAGTGCAGAGTCTGAGACGCCCATCCCCTCGAGGGTGGAGAGGAGGATCTGGTGGTTCACCGTGTCAAACGCCGCTGACAGGTCCAGGAGAATCAGGACAGAGGAGAGAGAGTTCTGAGGGCTGTCTCTGACAGTGACCCACCTTGAACCCGGACTGGTAAGAAACAGTTGTTTAGAGACAGCGCGTTCAAGTGTTTTGGATAGAAAGGGTAGAAGAGAAACCGGTCTGAAGTTCTTGACATCAGAGGGGTCAAGTGATGGTTTTTTCAGAAGGGGGTGACTCTGGCAGTCTTGAAAGCCGAGGAAAGCATCCCGATACAAGAGATGTGTTGATGAGGTGGGTGAGGAAAGGAAGGAGTTCAGTCGCAATAGACTGAAGAAGAGGGGAGGATCGGGTCAAGGGAGCACGTGGTGGGGCGGTTAGATGTAACAAGGTCGAGGACCTCGTTAGAGAGAGGGGAGCAAAATAGGGTAAGATGGGGTGTGGAGAGGGAAGGGGGAAGAGCTGGAGAGGGTAGAGAGGGAGAGGGTGGACAGGGAGAGGGGCGCTGAGAGAAGGAGGATCTGATATCATTTACCTTCTTGTCAAAGCAGTTGGCGAAATCATCAGGGAGAAGGGAGGAAGTAGGAGGAGGGGGTGGGGGTTGGAGGAGTGAAGAGAAAGTTTCAAAGAGTTTTTTAGGATTGGAAGCAGAGGTTAGGATTTTAGAGCGGAAAAAAGCCGCTTTAGCAGTAGATAGAGAGGAGGAAAAAGTGGAAAGGAGAGATTGGAAGTTAAGAAGGTCCTCCGGGAGTTTGCCTGTTCTCCATTTACGCTCAGCCGCTCTTAGGCTCCGTCTATCAGTACGCACTGAGTCCGACAGCCATGGGGCAGGAGGAGTTGGCCGTGCACTCACTACTGACTTTATGATTCTGAGCAAAATCAAACAATTCAAATTTGAAATCTGCTACAAAACATTTAAGGACATTATCTGAATTCCTCTAAAGAGACAAGAAGTCCAGCAGTGTTTTGTAATAAAATCAAGTGAATGAGATGTTAACAGTGAAAGTTGGTCTACACAGGATGTTTCAGTTCCACTCCCCTCATTAAAGAGAGTCAGGAGGTTTTTGTACGGCCATGTGTACAAACTGAATCACTGTGGTATTCGGACAAGGAACCAAGCTGATTGTGACAAGTAAGTACTTTTAACTGACCATAAAACAGGATACATTTGATGTTTTCTGATTTATATTAACATAAAATTGTGATTTTATTTGTTTCTACTTGTTGAACATGTTATTTAATGATTCATAGATATTTATTTTTGTTCATCAGCTTTGATACCAAACTCTTTTTTAGCAGACAATTAAAAATTACACTTGAAATGTTTTCCCAATCAATTTTCCCATGTTTATTTTCTCAAATCATGACTAACTCTAACATTACGAAACTATTTTAGCTATGTTTCATAATCTGTTCCGATCATCTGACATTGAAATATCAATACTTAATTACTAATCTTGTAAAATGTAGCGCACATCTTGAGATTTATTGAATTTTAACACAGTGATCACACATTTCTCACAGCGACTAATCAGGCTTTATTTAATTCCATTTTATAAAACAATTTTGCAAGACACAGACGATGACTGAAATTGATTTCAACATAAATATTATTAGGACTTTGTGTTTTAATTCTGCTCATATCTTAAGGTGATGGTTTCCGAAAGTTTATATTTTTTAACTGCTTAATTTAAATCCAATTTTGTATGACAAAGAAAGGGAACTTTGTGAGAGTTTCCAGCCTCAAAATCAAAGTTTGTAATAGATTGTTAATGATTTCAAAATGGTATTGCTGCTCTGCTCATATCTTAAGGTGATGGTTTCTAAATGTTTCTGTTTTTTAACTGCTTTATTTGTTCAGTTTGACTTTTATCTTGTCAACTAAACTAACAGACTGATTTAAATACAGTTTTTCAAGCTAAAAAATTACACCAAACTAATCAAACTTTTTCAAAGTTTGAAAAAGATGTTGATCTTTTTAATAACACTTATATTTAGGTGATGATTTTTAAATGTTACTTCCAAATTAAAATGTTTTAATTCTCCAGCAGGTTTATTATAATGTCAACACAACTAATAAATGAATCTGTTACTGTCATTATTTGTATTAATGATTTGATTCTAGTTAATTAATGAAAGTCCTCCTTGTATTCCAGGCTCCAGCCTCCCTCCTCCCGTCCTGACTGTCTTCCCTCCGTCCAGTGCTGAGCTCCAGTCCAACAAAGCCTCTAGTCAGTCTGTGCCTTTTGCAGATGTGACCTGGTTTTCTGGAGGGAGTCCAGTGAGCAGTGGGATCTCCACCAGCACCGCTGTTAAACAACCAGACCAGACTTTCCACATCAGCAGCTATCTGGACGTCCAGACGTCAGACTGGAACATGGATAAGGTTTACAAATGTAAAGTGTCTTTGGGCTCCCAGACTTCAGAAAAAGCATCAAGAAGTCATCTAACAACAGTAAAGCAGAACAATTAAACATCTGCTTTGTTTACTCTTTGTGCTGTTTGTTCATCAAAAGCAAATGTTAGAAAGTGTGTCTGCATGCTTGTAATAAATGTTGTGACAGTTAGGTGGAGGTGTTGTATCAGCTTTGCAAATGATAAAATGTATTAAGACTTATTCAATAAAAAGGCATTGTGTAAAACAATATATTTTTTGTCATTTTCACACTGACCATGTTATTTAAGAAGAAGCAGGTGTTTTGTAGATCACCATTTGTCTCATTTTAAGTTATTAGCAGAGAGCAAAATTTAGCTGACATGTCTTTTGTGGTTTTAGTCGCTTGCAGTAGTTAAATCCAATAGCATGAGCAAATGAAACCAAGTTTTCACCCTCCGTCAATGAAGCATCACCTCTACTCCAACCACTCTGCGTTCCCAGGATGCACCTGTAGGCCTTCTCTCCTTATTTATAGCTCCATGTAAATGAAGAATCCCCTTTGTTCTAATGTGACTTATTATTTGACCCCACCTTAACTTCATGAACCTTTCCTTAAAAGGTGTTTATTTCCAGTGACTACCACTGAACATGAGAAATGTAACATAATCATGAAATGCTGGAAAGTTAGTGGGATCTGTTTGAGAAAAATAATTCTATATTCAGTGATTATGAAAGAAACTATTACATTCTTTCAAACCAAGTTGTACCAATATTAACAGTATCAAAGCACTGTTTGTGTGCCAGTAATTTACTTGAGTTGGGGGCTCTTGCAGCAACCACTAAGATTATAGACGATTAGTACAGAATAACTGAATCAAATTTCTTTTTGGTTTTCACTTCAGACAAAAGAAGTAAAAAGCAGTATAAAAAAAATTAAAACAATCCATGCACAATACATTAAAGCTGAAGTATTTCCATCAACTAACATCAGAATTTCTAATTTCTAAATCTAATGGTGAAACAGCACAAGCATGAAAGATAGAGATGATTGTCACTTTTTTCTCTGAAAGTGGATGGGATTCATTGATGAAAGTTTTTGTGAATCAAGAGTAGACATTTACTTCAGGTTATAATATTTAGCTCTGCACACATCAGCATAATTCACAATGAAGGTAAGCTGTCTGTGTTTGACAGCATTTTAATTATTAAAACATCAGTGTTTTTCCAGTCAGAGACAGTTCCCTCCCATTTTACAGAGAGCCGACACTTGACCTCTTCATTTACATGGAGCTATAAATAAGAAGAGGAGGCCTACAGGTGCATCCTGGGAAATAAGGGAGGAGTAGAGAGCTGAAGGTTGACTGATGGAGGATGAAAACTCAGTTTAAGATCTGAGTTTTAACAAAGTTTCTCACATCCAAAATGTATGAATCTATAAATCTGTTTGTTCTGCTTTTATTTCAAATGAACTAAAAAATAACAATGATTCAGAATTAACATATACATATTTAACTAAGCGTTAAACATTAATATGTCTGTAAGTTGACCTGGACTTGCTCTAAATATCAGTGAACATTCAGCGAAACACAATCTAGTGAAGGAAACAACCTTTTAAATGATGTTTTCATGAGTAAAAATACATTCAACACTTTTCTGTTCTCAGAGCTTTCTTTATTTTTTTATTGAATGATTATTGATATTTGCAGCATTGCAAAGCTGATACAACACCTCCACCTAACGGTCACAACATTTACTACAAGCATGCAGACACACTTTCTAACATGTGAAGCTTTTGATGAACAAACAGCACAAAGAGTAAAGAAGCAGATGTTTAATAATCGTTCTGCTCCTCTACTGTTGTTCAGCGGGACAGTCGGACTTCTTGATGTTTTTCTCTGAAGTCTGGGAGCCCAAAGACACTTTACATTTGTAAACCTTATCCATGTTCCAGTCTGACGTCTGGACGTCCAGATAGCTGCTGATGTGGAAAGTCTGGTCTGGTTGTTTAACAGCGGTGCTGGTGGAGATCCCACTGCTCACTGGACTCCCTCCAGAAAACCAGGTCACATCTGCAAAAGGCACAGACTGACTGGACAGACAGACCAGAGAGGCTTTGTTGGACTGGAGCTCAGCACTGGACGGAGGGAAGACAGTCAGGACGGGAGGAGGGAGGCTGGAGCCTGGAATACAAGGAGGACTTTCATTAATTAACTAGAATCAAACCACTAATACAAAGAATGACAGTAACAGATTCATTTATTAGTTGTGCTGACAATATAGTAAACTCCTGAAGAATTAAATAATTTTAATTTGGCAATAACATTAAGAAATCATCACCTAAATATGAGCCTTGTTGAAAACATAAGCAATCTTTTTCAAACTTTGAAATAGTTTGATTAGTTTGGTGTAATTTTTTAGCTGGAAACTGTATTAAAGTCAGTCTGTTAGTTTAGTTGACTAGATAAAAGTCAAACTGAACAAATAAAGCAGTTAAAAAACAGAAACATTTAGAAACCATCACCTTAAGATATGAGCAGAGCGGCAATACCATTTTGAAATCATTAACAATCTATTACAAACTTTGATTTTGAGGCTGGAAACTGTCACAAAGTTTCCTTTCTGTCATACAAAATGGTATTTGAATTATAATAAAAATGACTTTAAATCACTTTGATTTTAAACTTTGCATTTGTGAAATCTGTAACACGAGAGAATCAAATTTAATTTAAAATAGCCACAATGATATTCAGGTAAAGGTTAATTAACATTAAACTTTAGAAGATTAGTAAATCAACGTTACAAGAACAGTTTGGTGTTGATGTCACACTGTAAAACAATCTTGACTGATTATTTCACGTAAAGATCTACAATGTTCAAATAAATAAGAACATCTTAAATAGTGTGCAACTGATACAAGTTACTCAGCCATCAATTAACTTTTGAGTATTTGTTAAATACATTTAAAATATTGCAATCATTTGCAGATCTTTTATTTGACCTCAAACTCAGAGCTTGGTATCAATGCAGATGTTAAAAAGTCAATATATAATTCACCAAACAACATGTTGAATATTTTAAATAATTACCAAAATATACATTCATTATTTCTCTTAATATGAATCAGAAACAACAAAAACTACCCTGTTTTATGATCAGTTTAAAGTACTTACTTGTCACAATCAGCTTGGTTCCTTGTCCGAATACCACAGTGATTCAGTTTGTACACATGGCCGTACAAAAACCTCCTGACTCTCTTTAATGAGGGGAGTGGAACTGAAACATCCTGTGTAGACCAACTTTCACTGTCAACATCTCTTTCACTTCATCAGTCTGGTTTTATTACAAAACACTGCTGGACTTGTTTAAAACACTCCTGTCTCTTTAGAGGAATTCAGATCATGTCCTTTAATGTTTTGTGGCAGTTTTTCTGATTTGAATTGTCTGATTTTGCTCAGAATCAATAAAATCACTAGTGAGTGTCTGATGGAGGTTTTTGTCACAGTGTGAACCACTGTGATACGCCCTCAACAGCAGAGCCATCCCATGTCATACAGTAATACTGAGCAGAGTCTCCTGCCTCTGCCTGCTTTATGATGAACTGGTAATGTATGTTTGATGAGGATTTAGAGTTGAACCGGTCTGAGGAGAATCCTGATCCAAAGTCGGGTGAACTGACAGAATGGTGAAATCTCAGAACATACTGAGGAGCTTCACCAGGAACCTGTTTATACCAACTGACATAATTGCCATCATCTCTCTGAATGTTGCAGTTGAGAACGACCTCTTGTCCTGTAGAGACTGTGTGTTCAGCAGGCGTCTGAGTCACCACTTTTGCTGCATCAACATCTGTCAACACACAGAGAAAAATAATGTGAAAGGTTTCTGTGTGAAAATATGGGATGTAAAAGGAATGAGGAGAATATCTTACATGTTAGAGCAGTGATGAGAGTGCAGAGGATCCCCAGCATGTTGTCAGTGTGTGGTGTAAACGTCCCTTACTGTCCAGCTGAGAGGTGAGGAGGGTTGGAGTGTGAGGAGAGGAGACACTGAAGCTTATAAAGACACTGAGGAGAGGAGAAGTGGAGGAGAAGGAGGAGGAGGAGGAGGAGGAGGAGCTTCAACACTCAGCACAGTTTTTTAAATGAAAAACAGGTATGTGGTTTAATGTCATATCCCCAGATCATTTTGTACTAATAATATGATGTTTGATAAATTATTTTTTAATGACAAATATCTTATTATTATCTTTGGGAGTCTGCAGATCTCCCTTGCATACATGGAGGAGTGTTATCAGACATGTTTTCTGTTTAAAACTAATAAAAACAACATGTGGCTTGATATTTTTCCCGCTCAAAATATGGTTGTTTTATAATTTTATACACAATAAACAGTGTTTAATGTTTTTAATCAGATATCTTTTTTGTCATATTTATTTTATTGTACTGTATGTCAAACCGTGTTGGGTAATTTCCACCAACACATCTGCAGCAACCTTCACATAACTGAAATAATAGATCACGTTTTTGGAGAGTTCCCTAAGTTATGTTAACTTGTTTTCACATCTATGTCATTTTTGGGGTTTCATGTTCTATTTTTTCACTCACCTCTTCACGTCCCCCCCCCTTGTGTGTTTTCCTGCAGTGTGATTACCTTTCCCTGTCCTGATCAGCCTCACCTGTTCCCATAACCCCTCCTCCTCCACAGTGTATTTAGTTTGTGTGCTCCTCTTTGTCTGTACCAGTTTATCTTAGTACCTCTATGTCTAGTGTTCCAGCAATTCCTCCCTGTGATCTTGGTTAACAATTTTTTGACTCTATTCAGACTTCCTATCTATTTACCAAACCTCTGCCGGTAAAAATCAGTGTTTTTTTTACTGTCTTGGTCTTGATTTGTGCTTTAGAGTCTTTACCTCAGTGGTGGCTTCGGCCTTAACATGACCAACAAACACTGTGATGTATTTCAAATTAAGAAGTTTACATGTGCATGGGAAGATGTCAGAGGCATCATTTCCCATGATAGCTTTTCTCTCAGTAATATATACCAGTCTCTTAAAAATGAGAAGTGTTTTAGTGAGGAGGTTTTTGTCACAGTATCATTCACTGTGGTACATGCTCCTTTGCAGAGTCGTCCCATGTTTCACAGTGATAGACTGCTGAGTCTCCCTCCTCCACACTGCTGATAGTCAAACGATACTTTGTCCCTGACAGATGACTAGAAGTGAATTTGGGAGCGGAGAAACCAGAGCCGTAGGTTGGAGAGGAGTAGCTGTAATGGTTCCTCAGAACAAACCGAATATTTTCTCCAGGACTCTGTTTATACCAGCGAGACCCATCATCTGTGAAAACCTCACAGTCCATGGTGGCTGTCTCTCCTTTCCTCACCGTCACAACTGGAGGCTTCTGTGTCACCACCGTCACACCACTCACACCTGGAAACAACAAGAGGACATGGAGTCAAGAGAAACACACAGACTGATGAATCCAACATGAGGTCAAAGCTGCAGTAAGTCATCCTCCTCACATGTTAGAGCAGTGATGAGAGTGCAGAGGGTCCCCAGCATGTTGTCAGTGTTTGGTGTAAACGTTACTGTCCAGCTGAGAAGTTAACAGGGTTTTATTGGAGAGGAGACACAGAAGCTTATAAAGACACTGAGGAGAGGAGAAGGGGAAGAGGAGGAGCTTAAACTCAACACTGTTTTTGTTCATTCATTAATTTATAGAATTTACCGGAATGTATTTTTGCATCATATCCACAAGCAGTTTGTTCCACTTTGTTGTTCAAGTTGTCTTTGTAGGCCTGCTGATGTCCTTTACATCAATATTAATAATTCTGGGCGTGCAACAAGTTTAGTTTTTTCTTTTTTGTTTCATTTGAAAGTAGTAACATGAATATGATGAAGTGATCTGGCATCTTCTGCCATCAGATGAACTTTGGTCCTATTAAGAAAGTGGAAATGTTGCAGTTGGATTACTGTTTAGTGCAAGTCTAAGTTCAAAGATATACATGTGCACCAGAGGATTTATCTCCAGAAGGATCATTTAATTTAGATAATCAAATAAGAAGCTATTGCAAACTTTCTATAATTTTAATTGAGTGTGATGAGTAGCAAGACATATTAATATTTACTTAAACAATGTTTTTTTCAACAGTGTATGAGATCATGACTAGTCTTTACTTGTGTGAATAGTGTGCATGTATAATAGACAGCCAGTAAGTTTGAAAATGTATGTTCAATACATATGAGGGGAAGTTACAGAAAGCACTGACTGATGGCTTCTCTCCCAGTCAAGATGTGTCAGAGTCTCAAAAAGCAGAAGTATTTAGTGAAGAGGTTTTTGTCACAGTTTAAATCACTGTGATACGTCCTCTTCAACAGAGCTGTCCCATGTTTCACAGTAATAGACTGCTGAGTCTCCCTCCTCGATGGTGTTTATGATCAAACGATAATCTGACGTTGACTGATGAGTAGATGTGAACTTTGGAGAGGAGAAACCAGAGCCATAGCTTGGAGAGCTGTGGCTGTGATAAAAACGTAATACATACTGAGGAACTCCTCCAGGAATCTGTTTATACCAGTGAGCATAAGTGTTAGTAACAGTCCCCAGGTTACAGTCCATGGTGGCTGTCTCTCCTTTCATCACCGTCACAACTGGAGGTTTCTGTGTCACCACCGTCACACCACTCACACCTGGAAACAACAAGAGGACATGGAGTCAAGAGAAACACACAGACTGATGAATCCAACATGAGGTCAAAGCTGCAGTAAGTCATCCTCCTCACATGTTAGAGCAGTGATGAGAGTGCAGAGGGGTCCCCAGCATGTTGTCAGTGTGGGCAGAGAACGGCCTTGTGACTTGGAAAGTGAGCTTACTGCTGACAGATTAGAGGGTTTGGAGGATGAGGAGAGGAGGCGCAGGAGGAGCAATTTAATACAACACTGAAACTGAGAGTGACTGACAGGAAGAGGAGCTTTGCTTAAATCTGCATTTTATTCTCACATTTGTTGGTCTTTTATCTTCTGTGGAAGGAAATGTCTTTAATTCATCCACTATTATCAGTAAAGATGAAAACATAAATTATGAAAGTCGTTTTAATTTCAATGTCTAGTGGATTAGATTCATTGATGAAAGTTTTATGTGGAATAATTTAGCTTAGAACTGTTATGTGAATCAAGAGTAGACATTTACTTCAGGTTATAATCTTTAGCTCTGCACACATCAGCATAATTCCCAATTAGAGGTAAACTGTCTGTGTTTGACAGCATTTTAATTATTAAAACATCAGTGTGTTTCCAGTCAGAGACAGTTCATTCTTATTTTACAGAGAGCCCAAACTTGACCTCTTCATTTACATGGAGCTATAAATAAGAAGAGGAGGCCTGCAGGTGCATCCTGGGCAGGAAGTGAGGAGTAGAGAGCTGATGCTTGACTGATGAAAGATGAAAACTCATTTTAAGATCTTTTTTTATCTTATTTTCTCATATCGTAAATGTATGAATCTGTTAGTTTATCTGTTCTGCTTTTATTGCAAATTAACTACAATTAACAATGTAGCTTTCAGAATTTAACATTAACATATTTAACTAAGAATTAAACATTAATATGTCTGTCATGTGACCTGGACTTACTGTAAATATCAGGGAACACTCAGAGAAACACAATCTAGTGAAGGAAACAACCTTTTAAATGATGTTTTCATGAGTAAAAATACATTCAACACTTTTCTGTTCTCAGAGCTTTCTTTATTTTTTTATTGAATGATTATTGATATTTGCAGCATTGCAAAGCTGATACAACACCTCCACCTAACGGTCACAACATTTACTACAAGCATGCAGACACACTTTCTAACATGTGAAGCTTTTGATGAACTAACAGCAAAAAGAATAAACAAAGCAGATGTTTAATAATCGTTCTGCTCCTCTACTGTTGTTCAGCGGGACAGTCGGACTTCTTGATGTTTTTCTCTGAAGTCTGGGAGCCCAAAGACACTTTACATTTGTAAACCTTATCCATGTTCCAGTCTGACGTCTGGACGTCCAGATAGCTGCTGATGTGGAAAGTCTGGTCTGGTTGTTTAACAGCGGTGCTGGTGGAGATCCCACTGCTCACTGGACTCCCTCCAGAAAACCAGGTCACATCTGCAAAAGGCACAGACTGACTGGACAGACAGACCAGAGAGGCTTTGTTGGACTGGAGCTCAGCTCTGGACGGAGGGAAGACAGTCAGGACGGGAGGAGGGAGGCTGGAGCCTGGAATACAAGGAGGACTTTCATTAATTAACTAGAATCAAACCATTAATACAAAGAATGACAGTAACAGATTGATTTGTTAGTTGTGTTGACAACATAGCAAACCAGCTGAAGAATTAAAGCATTTTAATTTGGAAACAACATTTAAAAATCATCACCTAAATATGAGCCTGGTTAAAAACATAAACAATCTTTTTCAAACTTTGAAATAGTTTGATTAGTTTGGTGTAATTTTTTAGCCGGAAACTGTGTTAAAATCAATCTGTTAGTTTAGTTGACAAGATAAAAGTCAAACTGAACAAATAAAGCAGTTAAAAAACAGAAACATTTAGAAACCATCACCTTAAGATATGAGCAGAGCGGCAATACCATTTTGAAATCATTAACAATCTATTACAAACTTTGATTTTGAGGCTGGAAACTGTCACAAAGTTTCCTTTCTGTCATACAAAATGGTATTTGAATTATAATAAAATTATTTTAAATCACTGTCTGTAACAAGTCTGTAACACGAGAGAATCAAATTTAATTTAAAATAGCCACAATGATATTCAGGTAAAGTTTAATTAACATTAAACTTCATAAGATTAGTAAATCAACGTTACAAGAACCGTTTGATGTTAATGTCACACTGTAAAACAATCTTGACTGATTATTTCACGTAATGATCTACAATGTTCAAATAAATAAGAACATCTTAAATATTGTGCAACTGATACAAGTTACTCAGCCATCAATTAACTTTTGAGTATTTGTTAAATACATTTAAAATATTGCAATCATTTGCAGATCTTTTATTTGACCTCAAACTCAGAGCTTGGTATCAATGCAGATGTTAAAAAGTCAATATATAATTCACCAAACAACATGTTGAATATTTTAAATAATTACCAAAATATACATTCATTATTTCTCTTAATATGAATCAGAAACAACAAAAACTACCCTGTTTTATGATCAGTTTAAAGTACTTACTTGTCACAATCAGCTTGGTTCCTTGTCCGAATACCACAGTGATTCAGTTTGTACACATGGCCGTACAAAAACCTCCTGACTCTCTTTAATGAGGGGAGTGGAACTGAAACATCCTGTGTAGACCAACTTTCACTGTCAACATCTCTTTCACTTCATCAGTCTGGTTTTATTACAAAACACTGCTGGACTTGTTTAAAACACTCTTGTCTCTTTAGAGGAATTCATTTAGAATCCTTTAATGTTTTGTGGCAGTTCTTCTGATTTGAATTGTCTGATTTTATTCAGAATCAATACAATCTGTAGTGAGTGTCTGATGGAGGTTTTTGTCACAGTGTGAACCACTGTGATACGCTCTCATCAGCAGAGTCATCCCATGTTAGACAGTAATACTGAGCAGAGTCTCCTGCCTCTGCCTGCTTTATGATGAACTGGTAATGTATGTTTGATGAGGATTTAGAGTTGAACCGGTCTGAGGAGAATCCTGATCCAAAGTAGAGTGAACTGTCAGAATGGCGAAATCTCAGAACATACTGAGGAGCTTCACCAGGAACCTGTTTATACCAACTGACATAATAGCCATCATATCTCTGAATGTTGCAGTTGAGAACGACCTCTTGTCCTGAAGAGACTGTGTGTTCAGCAGGCGTCTGAGTCAGCACTATCACTGCATCAACGTCTGTCAACACACAGAGAAAAGTAATGTGAAAGGTTTCTATGTGAAAATATGGGATGTAAAAGGAATGAGGAGAATATCTTACATGTTAGAGCAGTGATGAGAGTGCAGAGGATCCCCAGCATGTTGTCAGTGTGTGGTGTAAACGTCCCTTACTGTCCAGCTGAGAGGTGAGGAGGGTTGGAGTGTGAGGAGAGGAGACACTGAAGCTTATAAAGACACTGAGGAGAGGAGAAGTGGAGGAGAAGGAGGAGGAGGAGGAGGAGCTTCAACACTCAGCACAGTTTTTTAAATGAAAAACAGGCATGTGGTTTAATGTCATATCCCCAGATCATTTTGTACTAATAATATGATGTTTGATAAATTATTTTGTTAATGACAAATATCTTATTATTATCTTTGGGAGTCTGCAGATCTCCCTTGCATACATGGAGGAGTGTTATCAGACATGTTTTCTGTTTAAAACTAATAAAAACAACATGTGGCTTGATATTTTTCCCGCTCAAAATATGGTTGTTTTATAATTTTATACACAATAAACAGTGTTTAATGTTTTTAATCAGATATCTTTTTTGTCATATTTATTTTATTGTACTGTATGTCAAACCGTGTTGGGTAATTTCCACCAACACATCTGCAGCAACCTTAACATAACTAAAATAATAGATCACGTTTTTGGAGAGTTCCCTAAGTTATGTTAACTTGTTTTCACATCTATGTCATTTTTGGGGTTTCATGTTCTATTTTTTCACTCACCTCTTCACGTCCCCCCCTTGTGTGTTTTCCTGCAGTGTGATTACCTTTCCCTGTCCTGATCAGCCTCACCTGTTCCCATAACCCCTCCTCCTCCACAGTGTATTTAGTTTGTGTGCTCCTCTTTGTCTGTACCAGTTTATCTTAGTACCTCTATGTCTAGTGTTCCAGCAATTCCTCCCTGTGATCTTGGTTAACAATTTTTTGACTCTATTCAGACTTCCTATCTATTTACCAAACCTCTGCCGGTAAAAATCAGTGTTTTTTTTACTGTCTTGGTCTTGAGTTGTGCTTTAGAGTCTTTACCTCAGTGGTGGCTTCAGCCTTAACATGACCAACAAACACTGTGATGTATTTCAAATTAAGAAGTTTACATGTGCATGGGAAGATGTCAGAGGCATCATTTCCCATGATAGCTTTTCTCTCAGTAATATATACCAGTCTCTTAAAAATGAGAAGTGTTTTAGTGAGGAGGTTTTTGTCACAGTATCATTCACTGTGGTACATGCTCCTTTGCAGAGCCGTCCCATGTTTCACAGTGATAGACTGCTGAGTCTCCCTCCTCCACACTGCTGATAGTCAAACGATACTTTGTCCCTGACAGATGACTAGAAGTGAATTTGGGAGCGGAGAAACCAGAGCCGTAGGTTGGAGAGGAGTAGCTGTAATGGTTCCTCAGAACAAACCGAATATTTTCTCCAGGACTCTGTTTATACCAGCGAGACCCATCATCTGTGAAAACCTCACAGTCCATGGTGGCTGTCTCTCCTTTCCTCACCGTCACAACTGGAGGCTTCTGTGTCACCACCGTCACACCACTCACACCTGGAAACAACAAGAGGACATGGAGTCAAGAGAAACACAGACTGATGAATCCAACATGAGGTCAAAGCTGCAGTAAGTCATCCTCCTCACATGTTAGAGCAGTGATGAGAGTGCAGAGGGTCCCCAGCATGTTGTCAGTGTTTGGTGTAAACGTTACTGTCCAGCTGAGAAGTTAACAGGGTTTTATTGGAGAGGAGACACAGAAGCTTATAAAGACACTGAGGAGAGGAGAAGGGGAAGAGGAGGAGCTTAAACTCAACACTGTTTTTGTTCATTCATTAATTTATAGAATTTACCGGAATGTATTTTTGCATCATATCCACAAGCAGTTTGTTCCACTTTGTTGTTCAAGTTGTCTTTGTAGGCCTGCTGATGTCCTTTACATCAATATTAATAATTCTGGGCGTGCAACAAGTTTAGTTTTTTCTTTTTTGTTTCATTTGAAAGTAGTAACATGAATATGATGAAGTGATCTGGCATCTTCTGCCATCAGATGAACTTTGGTCCTATTAAGAAAGTGGAAATGTTGCAGTTGGATTACTGTTTAGTGCAAGTCTAAGTTCAAAGATATACATGTGCACCAGAGGATTTATCTCCAGAAGGATCATTTAATTTAGATAATCAAATAAGAAGCTATTGCAAACTTTCTATAATTTTAATTGAGTGTGATGAGTAGCAAGACATATTAATATTTACTTAAACAATGTTTTTTTCAACAGTGTATGAGATCATGACTAGTCTTTACTTGTGTGAATAGTGTGCATGTATAATAGACAGCCAGTAAGTTTGAAAATGTATGTTCAATACATATGAGGGGAAGTTACAGAAAGCACTGACTGATGGCTTCTCTCCCAGTCAAGATGTGTCAGAGTCTCAAAAAGCAGAAGTATTTAGTGAAGAGGTTTTTGTCACAGTGTAAATCACTGTGATACGTGCTCTTTAACAGAGCTGTCCCATGTTTCACAGTAATAGACTGCTGAGTCTCCCTCCTCGATGGTGTTTATGATCAAACGATAATCTGACGTTGACTGATGAGTAGATGTGAACTTTGGAGAGGAGAAACCAGAGCCATAGCTTGGAGAGCTGTTGCTGTGATAAAAACGTAATACATACTGAGGAACTCCTCCAGGAATCTGTTTATACCAGCGAGCAGCACTGTTAGTAACAGTCCCCAGGTTACAGTCCATGGTGGCTGTCTCTCCTTTCATCACCGTCACAACTGGAGGTTTCTGTGTCACCACCGTCACACCACTCACACCTGGAAACAACAAGAGGACATGGAGTCAAGAGAAACACACAGACTGATGAATCCAACATGAGGTCAAAGCTGCAGTAAGTCATCCTCCTCACATGTTAGAGCAGTGATGAGAGTGCAGAGGGTCCCCAGCATGTTGTCAGTGTGGGCAGAGAACGGCCTTGTGACTTGGAAAGTGAGCTTACTGCTGACAGATTAGAGGGTTTGGAGGATGAGGAGAGGAGGCGCAGGAGGAGCAATTTAATACAACACTGAAACTGAGAGTGACTGACAGGAAGAGGAGCTTTGCTTAAATCTGCATTTTATTCTCACATTTGTTGGTCTTTTATCTTCTGTGGAAGGAAATGTCTTTAATTCATCCACTATTATCAGTAAAGATGAAAACATAAATTATGAAAGTCGTTTTTTAACTTTCAATGTCTAGTGGATTAGATTCATTGATGAAAGTTTTATGTGGAATAATTTAGCTTAGAACTGTTATGTGAATCAAGAGTAGACATTTACTTCAGGTTATAATCTTTAGCTCTGCACACATCAGCATAATTCCCAATTAGAGGTAAACTGTCTGTGTTTGACAGCATTTTAATTATTAAAACATCAGTGTGTTTCCAGTCAAAGACAGTTCCCTCTCATTTTACAGAGATCCAAAACTTGACCTCTTCATTTACATGGAGCTATAAATAAGAAGAGGAGGCCTGCAGGTGCATCCTGGACAGGAAGTGAGGAGTAGAGAGCTGATGCTTGACTGATGAAAGATGAAAACTCATTTTAAGATCTTTTTTTATCTTATTTTCTCATATCGTAAATGTATGAATCTGTTAGTTTATCTGTTCTGCTTTTATTGAAAATGAACTAAAATAATAACAATGTAGCTTTCAGAATTAACATATATTTAACTAAGAATTAAACATTAATATGTCTGTCATGTTACCTGGACTTACTGTAAATATCAGGGAACATTCAGAGAAACACAATCTAGTGAAGGAAACAACCTTTTAAATGATGTTTTCATGAGTAAAAATACATTCAACACTTTTCTGTTCTCAGAGCTTTCTTTATTTTTTTATTGAATGATTATTGATATTTGCAGCATTGCAAAGCTGATACAACACCTCCACCTAACGGTCACAACATTTACTACAAGCATGCAGACACACTTTCTAACATGTGAAGCTTTTGATGAACTAACAGCACAAAGAGTAAACAAAGCAGATGTTTAATAATCGTTCTGCTCCTCTACTGTTGTTCAGCGGGACAGTCGGACTTCTTGATGTTTTTCTCTGAAGTCTGGGAGCCCAAAGACACTTTACATTTGTAAACCTTATCCATGTTCCAGTCTGACGTCTGGACGTCCAGATAGCTGCTGATGTGGAAAGTCTGGTCTGGTTGTTTAACAGCGGTGCTGGTGGAGATCCCACTGCTCACTGGACTCCCTCCAGAAAACCAGGTCACATCTGCAAAAGGCACAGACTGACTGGACAGACAGACCAGAGAGGCTTTGTTGGACTGGAGCTCAGCACTGGACGGAGGGAAGACAGTCAGGACGGGAGGAGGGAGGCTGGAGCCTGGAATACAAGGAGGACTTTCATTAATTAACTAGAATCAAACCACTAATACAAAGAATGACAGTAACAGATTCATTTGTTAGTTGTGTTGACAACATAGCAAACCAGCTGAAGAATTAAAGCATTTTAATTTGGCAACAACATTAAAAATCATCACCTAAATATGAGCCTGGTTAAAAACATAAACAATCTTTTTAAAACTTTGAAATAGTTTGGTGTAATTTTTGAGCCGGAAACTGTGTTAAAATCAATCTGTTAGTTTAGTTGACAAGATAAAAGTCAAACTGAACAAATAAAGCAGTTAAAAAACAGAAACATTTAGAAACCATCACCTTAAGATATGAGCAGAGCGGCAATACCATTTTGAAATCATTAACAATCTATTACAAACTTTGATTTTGAGGCTGGAAACTGTCACAAAGTTTCCTTTCTGTCATACAAAATGGTATTTGAATTATAATAAAATTATTTTAAATCACTCGGACAAATGAAGCTGTAATAGTTATTACTTTGCTTTTGTGAAGTCTGTAACACCAGATGAATCAAATTTAATTTAAAATAGCCACAATGATATTCAGGTAAAGTTTAATTAACATTAAACTTTAGAAGATTAGTGAATTCACGTTACAAGAACAGTTTGGTGTTGATGTCACACTGTAAAACAATCTTGACTGATTATTTCACGTAAAGATCTACAATGTTCAAATAAATAAGAACATCTTAAATATTGTGCAACTGATACAAGTTACTCAGCCATCAATTAACTTTTGAGTATTTGTTAAATACATTTAAAATATTGCAATCATTTGCAGATCTTTTATTTGACCTCAAACTCAGAGCTTGGTATCAATGCAGATGTTAAAAAGTCAATATATAATTCATCAAACAACATGTTGAATATTTTAAATAATTACCAACATATACATTCATTATTTCTCTTAATATGAATCAGAAACAACAAAAGCTACCCTGTTTTATGATCAGTTTAAAGTACTTACTTGTCACAATCAGCTTGGTTCCTTGTCCGAATACCACAGTGATTCAGTTTGTACACATGGCCGTACAAAAACCTCCTGACTCTCTTTAATGAGGGGAGTGGAACTGAAACATCCTGTGTAGACCAACTTTCACTGTCAACATCTCTTTCACTTCATCAGTCTGGTTTTATTACAAAACACTGCTGGACTTGTTTAAAACACTCTTGTCTCTTTAGAGGAATTCATTTAGAATCCTTTAATGTTTTGTGGCAGTTCTTCTGATTTGAATTGTCTGATTTTATTCAGAATCAATACAATCTGTAGTGAGTGTCTGATGGAGGTTTTTGTCACAGTGTGAACCACTGTGATACGTCCTCATTAGCAGAGTCATCCCATGTCTTACAGTAATACTGAGCAGAGTCTCCTGCCTCTGCCTGCTTTATGATGAACTGGTAATGTATGTTTGATGAGGATTTAGAGTTGAACCGGTCTGAGGAGAATCCTGATCCAAAGGAGAGTGTACTGCCAGAATAGTGAAATCTCAGAACATACTGAGGAGCTTCACCAGGAACCTGTTTATACCAACTGACATAATTGCCATCATCTCTCTGAATGTTGCAGTTGAGAACGACCTCTTGTCCTGTAGAGACTGTGTGGTCAGCAGGCGTCTGAGTCACCACTTTTGCTGCATCAACATCTGTCAACACACAGAGAAAAATAATGTGAAAGGTTTCTGTGTGAAAATATGGGATGTAAAAGGAATGAGGAGAATATCTTACATGTTAGAGCAGTGATGAGAGTGCAGAGGATCCCCAGCATGTTGTCAGTGTGTGGTGTAAACGTCCCTTACTGTCCAGCTGAGAGGTGAGGAGGGTTGGAGTGTGAGGAGAGGAGACACTGAAGCTTATAAAGACACTGAGGAGAGGAGAAGTGGAGGAGGAGGAGGAGGAGGAGGAGGAGGAGGAGGAGCTTCAACACTCAGCACAGTTTTTTAAATGAAAAACAGGCATGTGGTTTAATGTCATATCCCCAGATCATTTTGTACTAATAATATGATGTTTGATAAATTATTTTTTTAATGACAAATATCTTATTATTATCTTTGGGAGTCTGCAGATCTCCCTTGCATACATGGAGGAGTGTTATCAAACATGTTTTCTGTTTAAAACTAATAAAAACAACATGTGGCTTGATATTTTTCCCTCTCAAAATATGGTTGTTTTATAATTTTATACACAATAAAAAGTGTTTAATGTTTTTAATCAGATATCTTTTTTGTCATATTTATTTTATTGTACTGTATGTCAAACCGTGTTGGGTAATTTCCACCAACACATCTGCAGCAACCTTCACATAACTGAAATAATAGATCACGTTTTTGGAGAGTTCCCTAAGTTATGTTAACTTGTTTTCACATCTATGTCATTTTTGGGGTTTCCTGTTCTATTTTTTCACTCACCTCTTCACGTCCCCCCCTTGTGTGTTTTCCTGCAGTGTGATTACCTTTCCCTGTCCTGATCAGCCTCACCTGTTCCCATAACCCCTCCTCCTCCACAGTGTATTTAGTTTGTGTGCTCCTCTTTGTCTGTACCAGTTTATCTTAGTACCTCTATGTCTAGTGTTCCAGCAATTCCTCCCTGTGATCTTGGTTAACAATTTTTTGACTCTATACAGACTTCCTATCTATTTACCAAACCTCTGCCGGTAAAAATCAGTGTTTTTTTTACTGTCTTGGTCTTGATTTGTGCTTTAGAGTCTTTACCTCAGTGGTGGCTTCAGCCTTAACATGACCAACAAACACTGTGATGTATTTCAAATTAAGAAGTTTACATGTGCATGGGAAGATGTCAGAGGCATCATTTCCCATGATAGCTTTTCTCTCAGTAATATATACCAGTCTCTTAAAAATGAGAAGTGTTTTAGTGAGGAGGTTTTTGTCACAGTATCATTCACTGTGGTACATGCTCCTTTGCAGAGTCGTCCCATGTTTCACAGTGATAGACTGCTGAGTCTCCCTCCTCCACACTGCTGATAGTCAAACGATACTTTGTCCCTGACAGATGACTAGAAGTGAATTTGGGAGCGGAGAAACCAGAGCCGTAGGTTGGAGAGGAGTAGCTGTAATGGTTCCTCAGAACAAACCAAATACTTTCTCCAGGACTCTGTTTATACCAGCGAGACCCATCATCTGTTAAAACCTCACAGTCCATGGTGGCTGTCTCTCCTCTCCTCACCGTCACAACTGGAGGCTTCTGTGTCACCACCGTCACACCACTCACACCTGGAAACAACAAGAGGACATGGAGTCAAGAGAAACACACAGACTGATGAATCCAACATGAGGTCAAAGCTGCAGTAAGTCATCCTCCTCACATGTTAGAGCAGTGATGAGAGTGCAGAGGGTCCCCAGCATGTTGTCAGTGTGGGCAGAGAACGGCCTTGTGACTTGGAAAGTGAGCTTACTGCTGACAGATTAGAGGGTTTGGAGGATGAGGAGAGGAGGCGCAGGAGGAGCAATTTAATACAACACTGAAACTGAGAGTGACTGACAGGAAGAGGAGCTTTGCTTAAATCTGCATTTTATTCTCACATCTGTTGGTCTTTTATCTTCTGTGGAAGGAAATGTCTTTAATTCATCCACTATTATCAGTAAAGATGAAAACATAAATTATGAAAGTCTTTATTGTCAATGTCTAGTGGATTAGATTCATTGATGAAAGTTTTATGTGGAATAATTTTGCTTAGAACTGTTATGTCAATCAAGAGTAGACATTTACTTCAGGTTATAATCTTTAGCTCTGCACACATCAGCATAATTAACAATTAGAGGTAAACTGTCTGTGTTTGACAGCATTTTAATTATTAAAACATCAGTATGTTTCCAGACAGAGACAGTTCCTCTTATTTTACAGAGAGCCGACACTTGACCTCTTCATTTACATGGAGCTATAAATAAGAAGAGGAGGCCTGCAGGTGCATCCTGGACAGGAAGTGAGGAGTAGAGAGCTGATGCTTGACTGATGAAAGATGAAAACTCATTTTAAGATCTTTTTTTATCTTATTTTCTCATATCGTAAATGTATGAATCTGTTAGTTTATCTGTTCTGCTTTTATTGCAAATTAACTACAATTAACAATGTAGCTTTCAGAATTTAACATTAACATATTTAACTAAGAATTAAACATTAATATGTCTGTTGTGTTACCTGGACTTACTGTAAATATCAGGGAACATTCAGAGAAACACAATCTAGTGAAGGAAACAACCTTTTAAATGATGTTTTCATGAGTAAAAATACATTCAACACTTTTCTGTTCTCAGAGCTTTCTTTATTTTTTTATTGAATGATTATTGATATTTGCAGCATTGCAAAGCTGATACAACACCTCCACCTAACGGTCACAACATTTACTACAAGCATGCAGACACACTTTCTAACATGTGAAGCTTTTGATGAACTAACAGCACAAAGAGTAAAGAAAGCAGATGTTTAATAATCGTTCTGCTCCTCTACTGTTGTTCAGCGGGACAGTCGGACTTCTTGATGTTTTTCTCTGAAGTCTGGGAGCCCAAAGACACTTTACATTTGTAAACCTTATCCATGTTCCAGTCTGACGTCTGGACGTCCAGATAGCTGCTGATGTGGAAAGTCTGGTCTGGTTGTTTAACAGCGGTGCTGGTGGAGATCCCACTGCTCACTGGACTCCCTCCAGAAAACCAGGTCACATCTGCAAAAGGCACAGACTGACTGGACAGACAGACCAGAGAGGCTTTGTTGGACTGGAGCTCAGCTCTGGACGGAGGGAAGACAGTCAGGACGGGAGGAGGGAGGCTGGAGCCTGGAATACAAGGAGGACTTTCATTAATTAACTAGAATCAAACCATTAATACAAAGCCTGACAGTAACAGATTGATTTGTTAGTTGTGTTGACAACATAGCAAACCAGCTGAAGAATTAAAGCATTTTAATTTGGCAACAACATTGAGAAATCATCACCTAAATATGAGCCTGGTTAAAAACATAAACAATCTTTTTAAAACTTTGAATTAGTTTGGTGAATTTTTTTAGCCGGAAACTGTGTTAAAATCAATCTGTTAGTTTAGTTGACAAGATAAAAGTCAAACTGAACAAATAAAGCAGTTAAAAAACAGAAACATTTAGAAACCATCACTTTAAGATATGAGCAGAGCGGCAATACCATTTTGAAATCATTAACAATCTATTACAAACTTTGATTTTGAGGCTGGAAACTGTCACAAAGTTTCCTTTCTGTCATACAAAATGGTATTTGAATTATAATAAAATTATTTTAAAGTCTGTAACACGAGAGAATCAAATTTAATTTAAAATAGCCACAATGATATTCAGGTAAAGTTTAATTAACATTAAACTTTAGAAGATTAGTAAATCAACGTTACAAGAACAGTTTGGTGTTGATGTCACGCTGTAAAACAATCTTGACTGATTATTTCACGTAAAGATCTACAATGTTCAAATAAATAAGAACATCTTAAATAGTGTGCAACTGATACAAGTTACTCAGCCATCAATTAACTTTTGAGTATTTGTTAAATACATTTAAAATATTGCAATCATTTGCAGATCTTTTATTTGACCTCAAACTCAGAGCTTGGTATCAATGCAGATGTTAAAAAGTCAATATATAATTCACCAAACAACATGTTGAATATTTTAAATAATTACCAAAATATACATTCATTATTTCTCTTAATATGAATCAGAAACAACAAAAACTATCCTGTTTTATGATTAGTTTAAAGTACTTACTTGTCACAATCAGCTTGGTTCCTTGTCCGAATACCACAGTGATTCAGTTTGTACACATGGCCGTACAAAAACCTCCTGACTCTCTTTAATGAGGGGAGTGGAACTGAAACATCCTGTGTAGACCAACTTTCACTGTCAACATCTCTTTCACTTCATCAGTCTGGTTTTATTACAAAACACTGCTGGACTTGTTTAAAACACTCTTGTCTCTTTAGAGGAATTCATTTAGAATCCTTCAATGTTTTGTGGCAGTTCTTCTGATTTGAATTGTCTGATTTTATTCAGAATCAATACAATCTGTAGTGAGTGTCTGATGGAGGTTTTTGTCACAGTGTGAACCACTGTGATACGTACTCTTTAGCAGAGTCATCCCATGTTAGACAGTAATACTGAGCAGAGTCTCCTGCCTCTGCCTGCTTTATGATGAACTGGTAATGTATGTTTGATGAGGATTTAGAGTTGAACCGGTCTGAGGAGAATCCTGATCCAAAGTCGGGTGAACCGACAGAATGGTGAAATCTCAGAACATACTGAGGAGCTTCACCAGGAACCTGTTTATACCAACTGACATAATTGCTATCATATCTCTGAATGTTGCAGTTGAGAACGACCTCTTGTCCTGTAGAGACTGTGTGGTCAGCAGGCGTCTGAGTCACCACTTTTGCTGCATCAACATCTGTCAACACACAGAGAAAAATAATGTGAAAGGTTTCTGTGTGAAAATATGGGATGTAAAAGGAATGAGGAGAATATCTTACATGTTAGAGCAGTGATGAGAGTGCAGAGGATCCCCAGCATGTTGTCAGTGTGTGGTGTAAACGTCCCTTACTGTCCAGCTGAGAGGTGAGGAGGGTTGGAGTGTGAGGAGAGGAGACACTGAAGCTTATAAAGACACTGAGGAGAGGAGAAGTGGAGGAGGAGAAGTGGAGGAGGAGGAGCTTCAACACTCAGCACAGTTTTTTAAATGAAAAACAGGTATGTGGTTTAATGTCATATCCCCAGATCATTTTGTACTAATAATATGATGTTTGATAAATTATTTTGTTAATGACAAATATCTTATTATTATCTTTGGGAGTCTGTAGATCTCCCTTGCATACATGGAGGAGTGTTATCAGACATGTTTTCTGTTTAAAACTAATAAAAACAACTTGTGGCTTGATATTTTTCCCCTCAAAATATGGTTGTTTTATAATTTTATACACAATAAACAGTGTTTAATGTTTTTAATCAGATATCTTTTTTGTCATATTTATTTTATTGTACTGTATGTCAAACCGTGTTGGGTAATTTCCACCAACACATCTGCAGCAACCTTCACATAACTGAAATAATAGATCACGTTTTTGGAGAGTTCCCTAAGTTATGTTAACTTGTTTTCACATCTATGTCATTTTTGGGGTTTCCTGTTCTATTTTTTCACTCACCTCTTCACGTCCCCCCCTTGTGTGTTTTCCTGCAGTGTGATTACCTTTCCCTGTCCTGATCAGCCTCACCTGTTCCCATAACCCCTCCTCCTCCACAGTGTATTTAGTTTGTGTGCTCCTCTTTGTCTGTGCCAGTTTATCTTAGTACCTCTATGTCTAGTGTTCCAGCAATTCCTCCCTGTGATCTTGGTTAACAATTTTTTGACTCTATTCAGACTTCCTATCTATTTACCAAACCTCTGCCGGTAAAAATCAGTGTTTCTTTTACTGTCTTGGTCTTGATTTGTGCTTTAGAGTCTTTACCTCAGTGGTGGCTTCAGCCTTAACATGACCAACAAACACTGTGAGATATTTCAAATTAAGAAGTTTACATGTGCATGGGAAGATGTCAGAGGCATCATTTCCCATGATAGCTTTTCTCTCAGTAATATATACCAGTCTCTAAAAAATTAAAACTGTTTTAGTGAGGAGGTTTTTGTCACAGTATCATTCACTGTGGTACATGCTCCTTTGCAGAGTCGTCCCATGTTTCACAGTGATAGACTGCTGAGTCTCCCTCCTCCACACTGCTGATAGTCAAACGATACTTTGTCCCTGACAGATGACTAGAAGTGAATTTGGGAGCGGAGAAACCAGAGCCGTAGGTTGGAGAGGAGTAGCTGTAATGGTTCCTCAGAACAAACCGAATATTTTCTCCAGGACTCTGTTTATACCAGCGAGACCCATCATCTGTGAAAACCTCACAGTCCATGGTGGCTGTCTCTCCTTTCCTCACCGTCACAACTGGAGGCTTCTGTGTCACCACCGTCACACCACTCACACCTGGAAACAACAAGAGGACATGGAGTCAAGAGAAACACACAGACTGATGAATCCAACATGAGGTCAAAGCTGCAGTAAGTCATCCTCCTCACATGTTAGAGCAGTGATGAGAGTGCAGAGGGTCCCCAGCATGTTGTCAGTGTTTGGTGTAAATGTTACTGTCCAGCTGAGAAGTTAACAGGGTTTTATTGGAGAGGAGACACAGAAGCTTATAAAGACACTGAGGAGAGGAGAAGGGGAAGAGGAGGGGCTTAAACTCAACACTGTTTTTGTTCATTCATTCATTTATAGAATTTACCGGAATGTATTTTTGCATCATATCCACAAGCAGTTTGTTCCACTTTGTTGTTCAAGTTGTCTTTGTAGGCCTGCTGATGTCCTTTACATCAATATTAATAATTCTGGGCGTGCAACAAGTTTAGTTTTTTCTTTTTTGTTTCATTTGAAAGTAGTAACATGAATATGATGAAGTGATCTGGCATCTTCTGCCATCAGATGAACTTTGGTCCTATTAAGAAAGTGGAAATGTTGCAGTTGGATTACTGTTTAGTGCAAGTCTAAGTTCAAAGATATACATCTGCACCAGAGGATTTATCTCCAGAAGGATCATTTAATTTAGATAATCAAATAAGAAGCTATTGCAAACTTTCTATAATTTTAATTGAGTGTGATGAGTAGCAAGACATATTAATATTTACTTAAACAATGTTTTTTTCAACAGTGTATGAGATCATGACTAGTCTTTACTTGTGTGAATAGTGTGCATGTATAATAGACAGCCAGTAAGTTTGAAAATGTATGTTCAATACATATGAGGGGAAGTTACAGAAAGCACTGACTGATGGCTTCTCTCCCAGTCAAGATGTGTCAGAGTCTCAAAAAGCAGAAGTATTTAGTGAAGAGGTTTTTGTCACAGTGTAAATCACTGTGATACCCACTCATTCACAGAGGTGTCCCATGTTTCACAGTGATAGACTGCTGAGTCTCCCTCCTCGATGGTGTTTATGATCAAACGATAATCTGACGTTGACTGATGAGTAGATGTGAATTTTGGAGAGGAGAAACCAGAGCCATAGCCTGGAGAGCTTGAGCCGTGATGAAAACGTAATACATACTGAGGAACTCCTCCAGGAATCTGTTTATACCAGTGAGCATAAGTGTTAGTAACAGTCCCCAGGTTACAGTCCATGGTGGCTGTCTCTCCTTTCATCACCGTCACAACTGGAGGTTTCTGTGTCACCACCGTCACACCACTCACACCTGGAAACAACAAGAGGACATGGAGTCAAGAGAAACACACAGACTGATGAATCCAACATGAGGTCAAAGCTGCAGTAAGTCATCCTCCTCACATGTTAGAGCAGTGATGAGAGTGCAGAGGGTCCCCAGCATGTTGTCAGTGTTGGCAGAGAACGGCCTTGTGACTTGGAAAGTGAGCTTACTGCTGACAGATTAGAGGGTTTGGAGGATGAGGAGAGGAGGCGCAGGAGGAGCAATTTAATACAACACTGAAACTGAGAGTGACTGACAGGAAGAGGTGCTTTGCTTAAATCTGCATTTTATTCTCACATTTGTTGGTCTTTTATCTTCTGTGGAAGGAAATGTCTTTAATTCATCCACTATTGCATTGCACTATTACCCTGGAGAATGAACTTTTTTTTAATTTTCAATTTCTAATGGATGGCATTCAATGATGAAAGTTGTATTATTTTGAATCATTAACACGTTTTTTGTGGAAACAGATTTTTTCAGCAAGATATAATTGTTGGTTCTGCACACATGAATGTTATTTCGCAAAAGTAAGAGGTTAACTGTTTGTGATTTATTATACATTTATTATTAAAACATCAGTGTGTTTCCAGTCAGAGACAGTTCCCTCTCTTTTCACAGAGAGCTGACACTTGACCTCTTCATTTACATGGAGCTATAAATAATAAGAGGAGGCCTGCAGGTGCATCCTGGGAAGGAAGTGAGGAGTAGAGAGGTGATGCTTCACTGATGGAGGATGAAAACTCAGTTTCATTTGCTCATTTTATATATTTAATCTAACATCCTGACTTTTGCATTTAGAGACTATTGCAAGTTAAAAAAAAATGTTTAAATACGAATCAAGTGTAATAACAGATATGTCACCAGCATTGTCATGCATTTGGTACTTTGTCACTTCAGTGTTCACCTCCATGATGAACAAAAAAAATAACACTCTTGCTTTCAATATCAACCTATCACAATGGCTGTTTACCTCCTATAATAACATTATAGGAGTATTGTATTGATTGAATCTTGCGACTGTCCCAAATAATAGATTACCTGGAAATGTTGCATATATTATGATAACTTGGAGTCCAATGTTGATACAATGTTTTCAAAACTGTTATTCCATTATTTTTTTTGTCATGGTGAAGAGGAACAGGTGTGAGGGGTGAATTGTTTTTGCTCTCCAAAATCCATCATGATTTAACAGGCTTTCTTAAATCTTGCTAATGTTTTGTTCCACTTTGAAATTGTATTATACTTTTATTATTTTTACTGTAACAGGCTAAACAGGATACAGATATAGTTACTTTCATGAACAGCTTGTTATAGATGCATTATAAAAGAATATAAAATGAAAAAGTATATTTCATTGAAAATGCTAAATGTAGTCCATTTACAATGTAGCAAATATGATGATAAGGTTGAAACTAATGTTTTTAATAATCAGTTGGGTAAATAACTCAAATACCAAAAATGCTCATAATTGTGTGTGTGTATATATATATATATATATATATATATATATATATATATATATATATATATATAATCACAACTTTAGACTACCATTTCAGCCATCATGATACTTAATGTCCAGCTATCAATACACAGAGAGCAGCAGGATGACAGAGGAGATAAATTGATTTAAGCTGCCACCTTGTGGTTAAAAGCAGCTTTTTACAGAGAGGCAAGGATTAATACATTTCTTTGAGATTTAAAAATCATCTTTTCTACACCATGCATCATGAGGACACTCATCATGGATGTGACCTATTCTCACATTACATTCCTCCCCAAAAAACTATACAAACTAATCATCTGAAAATATATAAACATATTAACTCTTGGTTGACACATCAGCACTGATTGGTCTAAGGTCTCTGAGGCCCTC
Source organism: Anoplopoma fimbria (assembly GCF_027596085.1). Lineage (NCBI taxonomy): Eukaryota > Metazoa > Chordata > Actinopteri > Perciformes > Anoplopomatidae > Anoplopoma > Anoplopoma fimbria. Next base: position 12,055,487 of record NC_072459.1, on the reverse strand, counting down.
TCCTCCTGGCTCTCATCAGTGTTGGCCCCTTGATAGTCCCCCTGTCAGGAGCCCTCATCTGAGCTCGCAGTGGAGCCCTCAGACCGATGGTTGGGGGAAGCCTCTGTACGGGCCGCTGAGGCAGAGCGAACCTGCCTTCCTTGAGGTCGTCCACAAAACCCTCCACGCCGTCAAGCTTTGAGGTGAGCTTCCCCAGCTCGTCTTTTAGAGAGTTAAACTGCCTGTAGAGGTCTCCAAGGGCATCTGACAGAGGCTGGATCCTGAACTCATGCAGTGACATTTGGGAAAGTACAAATGAGTCAATTATTTAATTATTTGAATGAGTAGTCAAAGAGCTTAGTGTAGCGCAGTGTTTTCCATAAGCTCACATTGGTAATAGGAACACTGTTTATACACAAAACATAACCAAGAGGAGAAAATTGGCAACATGAACATGAAAGTCACGACATTCTGTTAAGCAGTAACAGCCCCATCATCTGCAGGAAACATCAGGAAAACAGACAGAAATAACGGAAGTCCATTCCAAAAAAAAGATTTTTTGCACAAGTTTAAGAGAGGGCACCTGCAGTGAGCCTGCAAAGCCCCTGAAATGGTTACACAGTAATGCTTATTAACTAGCTGTGGGTATCCCGGTCCAGAGACTAATCTCCAAAGGAAAGGGTCAATGACTTTACTAACATCTGCCAGAAACACTGGCTGAAACATTTTTTCTTTTTCTGTTGGCACAGTTTCCGTAGTGAGGTCATTTAAAGTCGGCCTTGTGTGGACCAGACCATTAATGGATCAAGTTACTGGCTCCAACAGGTCCGTGGTCATGTGCAGAGCAAAGTTACATAATTCCTAATTTTACACGAGTGCAAGGAACAATAAAATGCTCACTGACGTCACTGACTGTTGTTATTCTCGCTCTTACTCAACATTTGGACTTTTTTTTGTCTTCTTGTCCTTGCTGCTGCATCTACAATCACTTCATTTTACATTCAGAATCCAGTGTGGCCCACCTGTTGTATTCTGGAAGAACAGAAGCATGGTCATTGATCAGCAGGTCCTTCACTTGGGTTAGAATGGCATATTTCCAGTTGTCCAGTACCTGGGTCAGGTTGGAACAAGTCTGTCCGTCGGTGTGTTCTGCTGAAGACAGACATTTATAGTAGGAGTAAAGCCAAATATTTACCCTGATCTCCAAACAAAATCTTCATTCTAATGCTTCTTAAAAAACGAAACCTTTTGCTAAACATTTACAGATTGTGGAACATCGAGAACGACAGCACATCGTTCCTGACCTTTAGGGTCCCAACGTGAGCTTCCCTGGTTCCCTTTCTGAGATACACATGTTACGACCATGCAGAGCAGGACCACAATCCCCTTCATCATCGTCTTCCTCACCTAACAAAAACAGAAATATGAAATGGGTGCTGCTGAGAAACAAGTGTACAGGAAAGCAGTGGTGGAAAGGAACTAAATACCTTTGCTCAAGTACTTAAGTACAATTTACTTATTTACAAATTGGAAATATTTATCTGACACTTATAGTTACTCGTCACATTGGAGAAATCAAAGCATTTAAAATTGGTTACAAAGGGAAGAACTTTAACATTAAATGCTTTTCTGCGAATGGAGTACTTTTACATTTGATATTTTGAGTAGTGTCATGACTACCACATTAGATTGTGGTATTTTCTACTTTTACTTCAGTAAAAAATGTGAGAACTTGACAGGAAAACTTGAACATTTTGAAAGTAAGCACGCAAGCTTAAGACACTTTCACTAAAAGAAAACACCTGGTGACCAAGTTAGAATTTGAACTGCATATAACTGCACTGAACTGCATATAATTAATCTTTTGTTTTGTATATAGTCCCTAGATGTATTTTACTCGATTCTACCTTCACTTAGATCTACTGTTCTTTGGGTTTTACTATACCTTTCTGTGAAGTAGTGCCGGGGGTCTTTCCAGGTCACAGCAGCAGAACACACTCTGTGGTACGATCCTTCAACAATGACACACTGAGAAAAACATGACCTGGTCAGCAATCTCTTATAACTGCCTCTCTCATCTCCCGAAGCCGTTCCCCCACCTGCTCCCACCCACTTCAGTGATGCAGTGAAGACGCACTCTGTTCCTTTAACATGCATGCACACTCACACACACACACACACAGTTGCTGCCACACACACAATATTTCAAGTCAAAGCTCCCCAAACACATGCACACACACACATGCTTTCCATTTCAGTCTCCGATGTGACTTGCAGACCTGTGCATCTTCTACATTGATAAATAACCCCATGAATGGGAGGTCCCGATAATCCTCCATTTATCCCACACATGTCTTTTAGCTGCTGTGAGTGGGGGCAGCTGCGCTCCCTATTGGCTCTAATCCAGAAGAGGTGTTTGATGTAGCAGGATGGCTCCAGTTTAGCATTCTTACTGCCTACTGTAATACAATCTGCTCAACATCTGCTAAACGACAGATCCAGCCAGCAAAGGTCCCTTTAACTGTCAGGGATGATCAAAACGCGGCGACACACACACACACACACACACACACACACACACACACACACACACACACACACACACACACACACACACACACACACACACTTGATGAATACGAAAAGAAGTGTTTGGTGTTTATCATTTTAATTAATAGCCAAAATAAGAAATAAACAGCTTTTGCGTGATATACAGTCCCCTATAGATTCCCTCACCGCTAAACTGCAGACTCCCCTATCTGTGATTTAGCTCACCAATTTGACACTAATCCACCCCTGATGGGTCCAAATGATTTATGTGGAAATAATCTGAGTGCTGATGCAGGACAGATCAATAATCTAGACAGTTCTGGGCAGGAAAATGCAGCTGGACTCAAATAAGCAGAAAGATATCCATCACCAAAGCACGTTTTCCTTCTTTTTTTTAATTACCGGGCAAAAGGAGTGCTTTAACTTGACAGCTCTGATATGAAATACCTTTTGTCACAAGCAGTTCCAGCTCAGAGCTATTCCATTTGAAAGGCTGTTAATGCTGCATCCTGCTGCTGATGTCTGCAGTCAGCATTGATATATGACATGATGTGAGAAGGAATCTGACTGGGCGATGGTCCCTGCCATCTGCACCAACTTTTAACCCATGAGGCAACTAACTGTACTGTAAGCTGTAAGAAGGATTAATATCATAGGTATACCATACATCTTCAGTGTTGACAATATGCAGAACGAGTTGGATCAATTCAACCAACTAAATGCTCCATAAATCAATTCACCCGGAAAGATTTAAAAACAAGGAAACAGCAGGATTTGAGGGATTTGTTAATCAAAAAATCAGACATTTGGTGATAATTTATTCAGTCAGCAACCAGTCACAGTAAGCTAGTTGGTGTGTAAATATTAACCATAGATGCTATCTATCTATCTATCTATCTATCTATCTATCTATCTATCTATCTATCTATCTATCTATCTATCTATCTATCTATCTATCTATCTATCTATCTATCTATCTATCTATCTATCTATCTATCTATCTATCATAGATAGTTTGTTGGTTAGTTTGTTTTTCGGTTGATCCACATTAATATGGAAACAGATTTAAAGCAGCACTAATGTCCACTCTCATCATTCTTGGGACATCTGGACTCCACCACCAGTCAGCGTCGGGCTCAGTGTGCAGACCGACTTCCTTCCAGCTCGCTGCAGCTCAGTCCAGCTCAGCCAGAGGAAAGAATGACAGCAGCTGACCTGCAGCGCCAGAGAGTGAGATAACCAGGCCTCTCTCTTTCTGTTTTTCAACTTGCTGTCACTTTGGTTTTCCCAAACGCTGCTTGTTATAACTCACAGGAGCACATTACTTCATAATGACTTTATCAGAGAGTAGTTAAACTGAAATATATCGGCTCGTATGTTCTAACAAGCCTAACAGAAGGTGCACCTTGGTTTCCTCATGGCTCTTACTGAGTCGCATGACTGTCAGTGTTTATGGAAGTAGACAGACAGATTATGCAATTATTCAGTTCAGGTGTTGTCAACTCTGTTTATTTGTGTGTGGTAAGTTAGTGCGTTTAGCATAAAAAAACTAAGTGTTATACCATATTTCTACAAAAAATCACTCATTGCTAATTGTTACAAGCATGCATCATATAAATGTGTAACTTGTGTAACAATTTTCACGTTCTCTGTTTGATTTAACTCATAATCAGCTGCTATCTGAGACACCTTCACATCTGCTACCCCGAATAAACTGAATATTGTCTATCAATATGCATATATTTAATTACAAGTTTTTCCTTATTACGTTGATTTTTTGTTGTTGTTGTTCATTTCATTATTTTTCAGTTATGGCCAGAGAGGCACTAACACATCCCATTTTCTCTTAAGCTATGATCTTTATTTTCCAATTGCAACTTGACATCTTAGTGGTTTGTGAGTAAACTTCAAATCAGAAGTTACTCATTCTGCACACAAGAGTCCCACTCTTGTGTGTGTGTGAGTATCTGACAAATGCTTTGATAACTGTCTAATCCCCTCACTGTGACTCTCACATGATGAAGAAATCCCACAGCTCGCCGCAGCCAGAGGCTAAACACTGCATGGTTTTTCCACCTCGGCTCACATGCTCCTCTGTTCACATTGTATTCAATGCTCCCCCCATGCTGCACTAAAGCTTGAGTCATTCCGACCAGCTCCTAGCACAGGGAGAATCGACTACAACATGAGGAGAAGTGATATGATAAAAAGGATTCTTTTGCCGTGGTCGAGGAGGGACACCGCGCAGGATGAGTCCAGCCCGCTCATACCAAAGGTAAGGGGTCACTTTTGAACTATAACTTTGTGACGATAAGTTTCTTTCTGAATATTGAGTAGCAATCTGTGTATTTAAGTGCATGAGGTGGCATTAGTTCTCAAAACTGTGGTATTTAGTTGCATTCCTGTGTGTCCAAAGGCAAGCTCTGCTAAAGGGGATGCTGAGGAGCTTGGCAATGTCACCCCTGAATATGACCAAGCAGGGCCAAACAATGGACCAGACAACAGCCCTGTATTCGCAGGCATCCAACCGTACTACAGAAATTCTTTTATGGACTATTTCCTAAAATATTTCCTGATCATAACCAATCTGGTGTTCACAGTTCTGGGCCTGGTGGTCCTCTTTCTGGGGATGTGGGGCCTCATCAGCAAACAGTCGTTTGCTCAGGAGAAGATCGGCAGCATCGGCACCGACCCGATGCTGATATTTTTGACTCTGGGCTTTGTGCTGACCTTGCTCTGCCTGTCAGGCTGTGTGGGCGCCTTAAGAGAGAACTGCACTTTACTGAAGCTGTTCTCTGCTGCTGTGCTGGTCCTCATCACAGCCCAGGTGCTGATTGCCATTGTGGCCTACAGTCTACAAGATCAGGTCGGAAGCTACCTGCGGTCAGGGATTTTAGCTGCTATGGTGCGTTACCAGGACGACCTGGATCTGAGGTTCATAACAGACGAGATTCAGTCCAATCTGCAGTGCTGTGGGGCAGATAACTACCGCGACTGGGAGCTCAACATGTGAGTAGCGGGTGACTAACTTGGATGTATTTATATAAAAAAGTTCATCATGAATGCTTTTAAAGTTATTGGATATCATTTCCTTCCCCTCAGATATTACAACTGCTCAGCTCCAGGAGTGCTGGCATGTGGCGTCCCCGCGACCTGCTGCGTGGATCCTCTGGAGAACGGCACAGTGTGGAACTCTCAGTGTGGTTTGGGAGCCCAGCTGCTGGACGAGTTTAGTGCTCAGAGTGTGATCTTCCTGGGCGGCTGTCTGGGGGAAATCTCTCGCTGGATCCAGCAGCACGAGGGCCTGATTGGGACAGTTGGAGTAGTCATACTGGGGGTCCAGATTCTGACTCTGTTTATCACCACACGACTGTTGGAGAGCATCCATTGGCATAAATTTTACACATAACATGGGATGATGAATATATCCATCAATCATCTTCCGCTTTTCCGGGGCCAGGTGGCGAGGGCAACAAGCTAAGGAGGTTCTTTAAGATGACCCCATATGATTATATTGTGTTCTGATATTTAATAATTGCTAACGGCTTTTGGATCTCCACCTTGTCTCACATTTGTAGTAAACTTGCTGTATCCCCTAAATCATAAGAACAAAAATCTTGTTTTTAAGGAAGCAAATTTCAACATAAAATGTCCAAGTGTGTAAATGCAATATTTGGCTGGTCAATTAATGATTTGATTAAGAAAGATTTTATATCAAGATATTTGATGTTTCAAAGCAAAAGAAGACCTGCAGAAACTCTAAATCTACAGTGTGGTTGCCAGGCAACCAGTCACTACATATGGCCAAGAAATAGTCCCTTAAAACGCATAACGCCCATAAAACCTTGACCTGACCTTTTTTACTCTTTATTTTTGAAACAAACTAAATATAACATGTTTATTTGTCATCTTTACTTTTAGAGATTTGGACAAAACTAGCTGTTTACCTGTTGTTTCTTTGTGTTAAGCTAACTGGCTGCTAACTGCAGCTTCATATTTTCCACATAGACATGAGAGTGGTATCATTCTTCTCATCTAACTCTTGGCGAGGAAGCAAAGACGCGTATTCCAAAATGTCAAACTATTCCTTGAAGGCCTAGCACAGGATATTGCACAGGATATGGAGTGCTAAATTCATGGGAACAGAAGGAGATTCAATTGACCCTGAATTACTTTACTGTTCTGACTATATTGTGGTTCACATATGCTACTTTTTCTTAAAGGGACAAATAAAGCATGTAATGTTAAGTCACGTTTCAAGCAGAGTGGCAAGACTTAATAACACGCCAAGTGTGGTAAGCAGTAAAAGAAAGAACAATTTAGAAATGTTTCATAACTCAAGCTCTATTCTGAGTTTGATTAAACATGATGCCGAACAATTATGCAGAAACTCCATCTTTGAAGCGGTTACCTCATTTCCTGTTAAAGCTCCCACTGCAAGGACACATTCAGCAACAGACATCAAAATGGCAGCTTAAGAGTCTTATGAAAATATATTTAATGTACAATACAAAACAACTTAGGCAAAGGACAGCATCCACAATATGCAGACATCCTTTTACACATTACTTCTTCCATTTGTGGTTTAAAAATATTGGTGATCAAGATTGGGTTGGTAATTCATACAACAGTTACTGAACTTGCCACATCGGTTCCCTTTGGAAGATATAAAAATAATTTCTCAGCCGAGAGACTCAGATGATACCATACTGAGCTAGTTCATGTAGCTCTAGATGGCTGTAAGCTTCCCATGGGCAGATTACGGTGATGTCTGAAAAAGCAAGAACAAATAGAAAGTCAGATAAAAAAAAACAGTGGAAATGTTGTTTCGTGGTGCAGTGACCGACAGGGACTGAGGTGCTCCTGCTTAGCGGTGCGAAGCCCTTCCATTCCCGGGATCTCCTCTCCAAAACTAGGAGAGAGAAAATCGTTTTTATTGCAGAGAAATTTATAAAAAAAAACAAATGTTCTAGATGATGCTCATGAACATGTAGGCCTACCCGATGACGCCCCTCTTGGGAGGCTTGCTCTTGAACTGGCGGCTGTTCCTCTGTTTAAACTTGGCTGGGCCAGAAGCAGGGCCGGTGACTCTGAGGGGAGCTTTGCTGCCAGTCTTCGCTTCAGGTTTGGCCACATCCAAATTCATACTTTTGTTTTTTGAGCTGTTATTTAAAGTGAAGTAAAGCAGGAACATGTTACGATTTTTTGTTTATCGTCATACAGACTTGTGTACAGGCAATTAAGGCTCCTGTAATCCCAGCTCACATTACTGATGAGCCCTCCACAATGCATTTAAGCTACACAGCAGCTTCATAATCAGATTACTGTTATGACATGCTGAATTTGCCTGTGGTCCTAACCTGACAAAAGCTCATTCATTACTCAGATTGTCTGCCCATAAAATAAGTTTTGTAAGGTAACTTTACAAAACTGCAATGTTATTCCAAGGAGAGAAAAAATATCTTATGTGATGCTCCAGATATTGCTGGGAATTAATCACTGTTAACATTGAAAAAAATACAGTTTGTCTCTTCTTGGACAAATATATGTTTTCCAATCTCCAACATTTCATTTCGTGTGAATCTTTTTTTTTTAAACCTATAAATTAATATCCAATTTTTTTAAGTACAGAAAATGTAAAAATATAATATGAGGAAAATTGTTATACATATTATAACAAATCTAATATTGCACATGATCATTTGAGAATGTGCTAAAAAAGCAAATGTGCTTCAAAATCCTTCAGCAGCTCTAAATAATTGTCTAAATAATTTCTATCATACTCACGTCTTTTCGTTGTTGTGCATCTCCGTTGGTAGTGTCTTAGAGATGCAGGGCTGTTGTTGCATGATGAGTTGTTTTTGGTGAAGCCCTCTTATACACCTCAGACTGTGAGAAGATTATGATACTACCAACCAGTAAAATGCCGGGCCCTCATCACCTGTGCACACACATGAGTCATTCATGTTGTATACGAGAGGTACTTGCATTAGGGGATTGGCTGACAGGCAGTTTAGTGGATGTCCCTGCTGCTGAGGCTGACCTGGACAGACACATGACAATAGGAGACAAATACAGATGTTTTTATCAGGAGCCATTTGCAAATATACTGTGGGATTATTCTCAGTTTACATCTCCCCTCCACCTGCAATATAATGCAGCTGAGAACATATAGCACCAGCAGCGAAAGCATTCTCCTTTAATCAGCAGTCTCTAAGATTGAGTTGCATTATGTCTCACTGGTAAACCCAAACACACACACACACCTCCCACACATAAACACACCAGGTCCATTCATCTGATGGCTTACTACAGATTCGCTCTATAATCTATTCCATTAATTCACATGCACATGTGACACGTGCAGGGACACACCTCTCTCGTAGACTCACAAACTGACCCTGATAATATGCACACAATCAACAAACGTGGATGACTTTTGAACCAATATACTTTATGTCCAGTGAAGGTGAGTTTTTTTTGATGATAATAATTGCTTATGCAGCCAGAATCATGAATTGCAGACTGGATGCCACATGTCTGAAACATGATCAGGGGGATGCTTAATAAACTACAACTAACTATGGTGCCGACAGCTGATTGTAGGGTTGCATCTACTGATTATGTTAATTGTTGGTTGATCTGTTTTTAAATAATTTTAAAAGATTCACTATGTATAATGGTCAAAATAATATTTAAAAATGCTAATCACATTTGCTAAGTAGTGTATTTAAGTAAAATGTGGGTGCCTAATACTTTACCTTTGTATTTCCATTGTATGACACTTCTATTTCACAACATTGAAAACTTCTGTCTCACTGTAGTATTGTGTTGACAAACTGGAGTAACGGTGTCATCTAGTGGTGGCAGACAGAAGCACCAGCAATTATTCTAACCAATCGGGATGACATGCAAAGATCGTCTATTTACATGAACTCGATGGTTCGCCCCACGAGGAGAGGTGGAAACGACCCCGGTACCCGGAAAAAGACACAGAGTGAGAGCTCTTAACTTCCTCTCTCCCACTGTCGCTTGAGGTTGGGTTGTGTAGGTCAAAGGTTATACACGCTGCTCCACATGTGTTTTTGTTTTTCTTTAAAGAAATAAAGGGCAGTGACAATGGGGAAGAATAAGAAAAACCAAAGTAACGAACCAGTAATACAAGCGGACAAGTCCGGTCTACATTCAAGGTAACGTGTTACAGAAACACTGCTAGCTAGCTCAACCAGCTAAAGCTAGCGTTAGCAGGTATTAGCTCCCACGTTAGCCTAGCTATCGAGATGAGATTCAACTTGTCAACATAAATCTTGAAGTTAACGCTAAGTGAGGACACGTTCCTGCACTATGTCTGGTTTTCAAAGGCTCACTGTTATTACACGTTTTCATTACTGTTGAATACTATCTGGACTGTATTAGTTATATGTATTATATAACTAATATTAGTGTACTAGTTATATGTATTATATATTATACTGTACTAGTTATATGTATTATATATTATACTGTATTATATATTATACTGTATTAGTTATATGTATTATATATTATACTGTACTAGTTATATGTATTATATATTATACTGTATTAGTTATATGTATTATATATTATACTGTATTAGTTATATGTATTATATATTATACTGTACTAGTTATATGTATTATATATTATACTGTACTAGTTATATGTATTATAAATTATACTGTATTAGTTATATGTATTATGTAACTAATACACTGTATTATATGTATACTTTGTACTGTGAAACTGTGCATTCATTAGACACTTAAAAAATAATAACTAGCACCATTTTGAATACAGATATACTGTACATGTTTTTTTTTGTTTTTTTTCAATGTTTATTGTATTTTTCTTCACTATCTTTGATTCTTGTTTTTTTTTCAATACTTACTTTTTTCTAACTATGTTTATGTTGTGCACCAAACACACCAAAGCTCATTCCTTGTATGTGAAAACGTACTGGTCAATAAACCTGATTGGGATTGTTTCTTCACAGTGATAAGAAGCTCAAACAGAGAGATGGTAAACCCAAGAAAGCCAAACCAGATCACCTGGAACACATCCCTTTTAGGCTCCGTGAGATCATGAAAAACAAAGAGAAGATGAAAACTGGATCCTCGAAGTCCAAAAAGCTAAAGGAGGGTGAGCAAAAAAGCTTCTTTAACACGACACTACGTAATGCACACTTGTACTTTTTTTAGTCAGTCGTGCCATGGGGTTGTTTATAATTAGTGAGTAACTTGTTTCTGTCTCTTTAGCCATCTCCCCAAAAGGTCAACCAGAGGATTCGCAGAGTGGAGATATACCTGTCCCACATTTCAAGAGGGGAAAGGCAGAAAGTGTAAAAGCGTATCTGCAGCGCATGGAGAACGAGACAAAACACGTCCTCTTCCTCACCAAGAACCAAGTAGACAGAAAGCCTGAGCTGGATGCAGACCAACAAGAGAATCCCCCTGACAAGGGCAAGTCTGAGAAAAAGAAGGAGTGAGTACACCTTAACTTGAAATCAGCAAAGTCCACTGATGATATGTATTTTTGCTTATATGGGATGTAAAAGGCCTGCTTAGGCTTTTGATTGCATGCTATGTATGTGTAGGTTATTTGTTCATTTGTGATAAATGTTCCATGTGCCTGTTACAAATGCAATGAAAATGCCCAACTGGGACAATGAGACATATAAATGTAATCTCTTGTGGATTATCAGCTTTGGTGACAGTCTTAGTTTAAATTGAAAAAATATATATTATTTAAATTCGAAATGTGTAGGTGAATAAAAAAACAAAACTACATTTTTGTTATTGAAAGTTAAAAAAAAAAAGAAAGTACTTTACATACTGTACCAGTCAAAAGTTTGGACACACCTTCTCATTCAATGGTTTTTCTTTATTTTTATTTTTATTCTTTTCTACATTATAGATTAATATTGAAGACATCCAAACTATGAAGGAACACATATGGAATTATGTGGTAAACAAACAAATGCTCAACAAACCAGAATATGTTTTATATTTTAGATTCTTCAAAGTAGTTGAATGAGAAGGTGTGTCCAAACTTTTGACTGGTACTGATAAGAAGATAAGATAATCCTTTATTAGTCCCGCACAAATTTGTTAAAAAGAGTTAAAGTGCCCAACATTCAAGTTATAAATAAGTAAAAACAGACAAATAACTAAATATAATATTTACAGACAGAAAAAAAAAACTACATTAACCATTATTAACACATAATATTGTTAAAAATCAAGTTAAACAATGCTAAAAGTAAATAACAAGAAATGGACCACAGTAAAACACAGACATGTAAATGTGATTATCATTCCTGGCTGATACATTTTATGCGATCTTTTCTCTCTTTGCTACAGGCATGATAAAGTCAGATTACAAAAGCTACACCAGAAAAAGTTGGACAGACAAGTTGCCCAGATCGAGAAAGAGATGTTTATAGGTAAGGAACATTTCCAATGGAATGGATGTGAGGAATCAGGTGTTTCCTGTATATCGAAGGGACCATCCGGCTTTATATTCTTCAAATTTATCAGAAAAGTATATTATCCCCAAGCCTTCCTGCAGGGGCAGAAGGATATATTCTTAGAGGGATAGTTCAGGTCTTTTGAAGTAGTTTAGTTTGAGGTACTTATCCATAATGAGTGTATTACCTGCAGTGGACAGCGGTAGGCACGACCCCCCATTTGCAGATCAGACACAAGTTCTTGCACAGAAAACCAAAGGCATACACAAAGAAAAATCAATATTACTATCAGCCTGCGCTATATTAACAAATATTTATTGGAGGATTAACTTGCCGTGAGACAGCTATGCAGTCTATGAATCCGACGTGGAACTAATCCAAATTTACCAGACAACAATGAAAAATAATAATTTTACCTTGCAGAACCATGTTCTACTGCTGCCTTGATCGATTAGTTTGTTAATATTACTGTGTGGTTTTTGGGGAATTCAAGCTAACCAGAGTCACACAATAACACATACAAACTAACTGATCGCGGCAACTAGAGGTTCTTGTTTATTTTTTGTGTTCCCAAAATCAAACTGAGAAATAACTAGCTGATCATTTCTGGGACAAGTTTATTTAAAGATGCAGTATTTTTTTAATATAAATGATTGATCATATGACTTCATGTATGTGAGGGAGTTATTGACAGTGAGCAACCTACAAACAATTATCACCCAACACTGCAGTTATTGTTTCAGTTTTCGCGCCCACGATTCTGCTCAAACCAATCTTCAAAACCCACTGTATGCTTCCTACACACTGCACAGCGCCAAACAGCAGAGTTAAAACTAGCACCTAGATAGCAGAGCTACAAGGAGAGTGAATTAGGTGAGGTGAGCTCGAAATGAAAGCTAATGTAGCTTTGTGTCTATTGTATTTGTAGAAAGGCCATAAAAACAAAATATGGCGATGTTAGTTTTGTGTTTACACCTTCTTTAACCTCTTCTAAAATAGCCAAAACATCCATAATTGCTGCTTTAATCACTTCAAAATAATTTTCTATAGAAACATTATATACTGTATAAGAGAAATGGCTACTATTGTCAAAGCAGAATAAGATTTAAAATGTGTTTGCATACTGATACGATTGACTGATTTGTTTGTTTTGTAGATACTGTTCCCTTTGGTGAAGTTTCAATGGCCCCGCCAACTTTTAGTGCCAAGCCCAAGAAAGCTCCGGTCAAATCTAAGGTAACCTGCTAAGTTATCAAATGTCATTAAGGTGATCTTCATACTTGAATACGATTTCAACTGTATTGTTTTTCTCCTCTTCCAACATCATCCAAAAGGGAACAAAGGGGCTGCTTCTCAACTCTCTCCTAGGCCAAACGGCAGTCTCCACAACCAAGCCCTCCATGGCCAGACAGAGAATCATGGAGGAGGAGAGGCAGCGAGTAGTGGAGGCTTACCGTCTTCTTAAGAAACAGAAGCAGCAGCAGCACAAGGACAGGGCGGCCAATCTGGAGAAACTCCGGAACCCCAAGTGATGTTTCATGTCAAAGAAATAAAAAAAAAGTCCCCGTCTTCAGTCAGCACTGAAGCTCAGAAACTGAAACAGATCGTGAGATAACCATCAACGGACTGTTTGTGTTATGTAACTTTGGAACTGCCAGTGGGGGGGAGCTCACCACGATGTAGCTGTCAGGGAAAGAAGCCAACATCAAAAGGCTTTGCCTCCGCTGCCCACAGTATGAGGTAAGCAGTGATCGACATTCACCTGCAACTTCCAGTGTTGCATGTTGAGCTCAAGACAGAACAGGACAATCAAATTGTTAATGCCTGTTTAAATGTCTTTATAAGAAAGACAGCCTGATCACCCCTCAAATAAATAAATACATCCAGACAGGTGACTTTGTTGAGTTCTCACCTTTTTGTAATTGTGTCAGATGTTCACTTGCAAGTGTTCAGTTGATTTCACACTGTTTTTTGTATTTGCATCTTTAGGTAGCCACAATGATAAAATATGATATGATGGCACGCAATAAATTCAAAAAAGGCCATGTCAAGGCAAATCATAAACCTTCAATTGTTTTCTGTGGTCCCACTAGAGGGCAGTCTGCCTGTAGAAAGCTGGTTTCATGTTGTTCGTATGGAGAGCTGACAGAATATGCAGACCTTTTTTAAAGTGAAAATGTAATTTTGATCGTACATTACACCTTAATAGAAATGTGAATTTATGGCTGCAGACTTATAATACTTTAAAACCTTGTCTCCCTTTGTACCTCCCTTGGAACCTGAATCCTGGGAATATTAAATCACACCAGCCTTTTTTTTTTTTTTTTTTTTTTTTTTTTAAATGTGGAGCACTTATTAGAGCCTGGCACAGCTATTTACATTTGTAATCCGTGAAAAGGTTTAACCTCATGAACGAGGCCTTTGTTTGACCATTATTCTCTGGGACAAACTGTGCAAATTCAGATATCTTTCAAAGCAGCCTCTATTTTCTAAAAGCAAACATTACGCTGATATTTTTCTTTGGTTGCAATATTGATCTACTGAATAATATCACCAGATGGATTAACCTATTTATACTGGGTCCCTGTTGTCTGGTCTATGCGTTCACAGTCATTTCTGTTTGATCAGCTTTTTTTCCCTTTTTTTTTTGTCCGTGTTTGTCCACTGAGGGTTGTCACAGTGACAAGGAAATGCATTAAGTGGGGACATCTGCTTGTGATTGGTAGTGCTGACTCCCTTGAGGTGAGCTCAACAGCCATTGGTCATTTACCCCCAGTGTCCATGTGCACAAGACGGCTATCAGTATTATCAAGGGGTTTACAGTTGCAGACTGTCAGAGAAAGATGCTGTTTTTTTCATTCAGCTAAAGTCACTGATCAGGAGTTAACATCTAATAATCTTTAAATAAAGACCTTGTCGAGGTTTAATGTATGCGTTTATTTACCCTCCTCTGCTGAGTGACACCTTACCAGTAACCTGTTAGTGAGATTCATGGGTAATATCCAGCTAAGGCTCCACTGGGACAGCCTGTAGAGTTTACCATTGCTATAGTTACCCCGGTCAGTGTCGTTAGACAGGTAAGATGTCGTTGGAAATGCTAAAAAAAATACATTCCATAGAATGTCTGAAGGCTGTTTTGTTTACATTTGGATACGTTTTTACCATGAGGGTGTTTGACAAGACTGAGCTGCTTTTTTGGGGGGTGGGTTTGCAGCTATTTGCATCCATTGTTATATCTTCGAGCATGGCATCCAAGGTTTCTAGCATAAGGCATTACAGAGTAAAATCTCAACATCTGTGCTCTGTTGTATATCGCTGATTGGCCTGACTTCCAGTTTGTGAGCAATTTCCTTTCAGAGCAAGTACTCGTGGCTGCTGACTGCACAGGACGGTGGGAGTAATTGGGGGAGAGCGTACTCAGCCCGCTGCTAGGCAGCCACAGCTCACTGCGAAGCTCCTAAAGTGGGTACGCGTGTGAGCGTGCGTGAGGCAAATTACATGTGAATAATTGTTCCTCTCCCCCGTAGAGACAAGGAAGAACTGGTCGTAAGTCAAAGCAGTTGTCCGTGCTAATGTGTCCCTTCGCAATAACGCTGTGATGGTGCTCACAGTGTGCTTATTTGCAGCCCACGCAGCTTCCTATGTAACATGTATGCAGAGGAGGCTTTTTCACTGGTTCTGCTGTCAGACAATGCACTTTTTATAAGATTCTCCATCAAATCGCATTGTAATTCCCTTAACTCAAAATGTAAATACATCCCCTCATTATTACATTCAGATTGTACAGGTTGGGTGGTGTACCACTCCCTCAATATCACTCAGTGTCACCTAGAATAGTTGTATGCCTTGTCTAGCAGTGTAAACTCACGCCACTGCAGAATGATAACTAACTGCTGCACGGGGCCCTGGGTGAAGCCGTTAAAGCTTATCAAGCCAACGTATGTAAATAACTGCTCTGAGTCGTGTTTACCTTGTGACACTTCCTCTTGTATTATCCCACATCTGTCACCTGTTACAATCCAAAGATGCAACAGCCACATGGTATTAAAGTAACCTTTTATAGGTTTAATAAGTTAAAAAATGTACAACCTTCTACACCAAATTATATTTTTTATAAATTCAAGGCACTAAAAAGATCATATGGCTTTCATAGGAAGTCTGAATCACAACATAATATATCACAAGTGAACAAAAGATGGTTTACAACAGATTAGCAAATTACAGTCAGTTGATTTGTGACAAGAAAAAACATATTTGTGGAAACACAACAACTTTAAGTGTTTGTGAATAAAAACTAATGTGTGTCAGCCAAATGATAGACCTTTCCTTTGCTTTAAACTCATCATTGTCTTGTTTCTCCACCATCAACTTACTTTAGGTCAGTTGTCACCTGAAAATGTTTACGTTTTTTCCACTCTGGGATGTCACTTTTGTAGAAATGCAAAAAGTAGTGACAGAACAGTATTGCTTTCTCTCTCTAAGCTATAAGGCAAGGTCATTGCTTTCCCAACGAGATATGAAACAACGCCACTCTTTCTCTTGATTGTCTTTTTGAGGGACACCAAGTGAGCAAAGCTGGTTTTAGTTGGCAGTAAGAAGGTTTAGGGCACTTGTTGTTAAATTGAGAATGGAAATTCAATAGAAGAGCTAATAGTGGCTACATACGCCTGTACATCTCTGATATTGCTAGTGTCTTTTTAATCTTTATAAATGACATTCAGCCCATACAGAACAGAAAAGCAGAAAAGAAATACAAGTACAAGACCAAATAAAGATGTCTGTTAGAGGAGCTAGTTCACATAACTGCATGCTACTGGAGATTCACCACACTGCTCAGGAAGAGAAAGAAGGTACATTACATTGGATACAAGGAATTGGGAGCGGAGGACGAACCCCTCGGTGGAGATATCATAGCTGTAACATCAGAGGTGACAGCGCAAAGAGCCCCTTGACTGCACGCTGCCTGCGTCTGACAGTGCTTAAGGCCACGAGGACTCGGCTGAACGAGGCGGGGAGCTGCCACTTCCTGGATTCAGTGAGGGGTCTCGAGCCCGAGGCATCATGGCGTCTTGGTCCATCTGCAGAAACACGCAGAATCAAAGAAGTGATTATTTCAGCAGATGTGACAGGAGAGGATGTTCTGTGTTGTCAAATATTTTTTTAACTCGCCCACCTTGGTCATACCCTTGGCGATCAGGGCTATTTCCGTGGGCTGGTACACACAACTTCTTAGCTGACCGTTATAAGCACCATATGGAGACACTGGCTTTGTGGGTACTGGTGAAGAAAAGGCAGAGGAGGATTGAAAAAGAAGAGTTTGTTGCAATGGCAGTCCAGTCCGTTACTTTGTAGCTTTAGACTTCGCTCAAGATCCACATTTATACAGGTATGAAAAACATAAACACACTTTTTTTTAGACATCTTTCATTGTTTAAACACTAAAGTCTCTGTAGCAACACACGTTTACTCCAATTAAACCGATTAGTGATTCAATATTTGCTGCATTTGACAGGATAAATCAGACGCATAGCAAAGTTGGATTTTGTTCAACTTTAAAAGCACCCTTTTGTATATGTATGTACTTATTTTGAGGATTCAGCACCTATCGATACATGATGTAGTTGAGAGCAATGAGGCTCTGTCATTGTAAGGTTAGTGTTAAACCATTATGTGTCATGCTGTACCTGTTGGAGGCTCATCCATAGTGAAGGCTCTATTCTCCATGTACGCGTTCTGATGGGGTGGCTCCAGCTCCTTAAGGTTGTTGTCATAAATGATGCCCCTGGCAGGGTAAACGTGATCTCCATCGATTGGCTGCTCCTGGTCTGGGTCCTCCTGGGTCAGTAAGCAGATTTCTGGGATGGCGTAGAGGAAGAGGAACACCCAGGCATTGGACACCACGGCGATAGCCAGAGTGGGATCATCCCAGCCGGGATTCCCGACCCATCTGTTCCCATGGATGTACATGAAGATCCAAGCTACCCAGATGGCCAAGGTGAAGAGGCCCGTGACCAGGATGAAGGCTCCATCTCGCCGCCACTGCTTGTGCTTGTGCGTCAGTGAGGGCATAGCCATCAGCACTACAGTGAGCAGCAGAACCATCACGTAGATCAGTGCCATCACGAAGTCCTGGTTAGCAATGCTGCAAGACAAGTCAGGGATAATGACACCTCCGGGTGGGCCCCTGACCACAGTGATGACGAGCCACTCAGTGTTGATGATCACCTCGACCATCCACAGACCCAGGGCACCCAGGCATAGCATCCAGCTCCTGGGACCCCGGCCCCTGCGCTGCAGCAGGGCGAGCCACAACCCGTGCATCACCAGGCAGGCTAGACAGCCCGAGAACAGCACTCCGAAGAGGAACCGCCGCGCAGAACAGCTGGTGGAGTACCGACCCACAATGAAGGCGAAAGTGAGTCCAAAGAGCCCCAGCGTAAAGACCAGGATGCTGGCCTGCAGGGCCACCATACCTTTTCTCTTCTTGTCTGTAACAAAAGGTAAGCTGGCCATGAGGATGACCAACAGAACAAAGGAAGTCACCACACCAGCAGCGGCGACGGCCTCCACCACGACCCCCCACAATGCAGTCAGGTCACACAGGTTGTAGTATATGGAGCCGATACTGGAACCACAGCCCTTTGGAGCACTGGTCGGTCCCATGGCTTGCTCTGCAGATTATGAAAAAGTGTTGCCACAGGAATATGCAAATTGGTAAACATGCATGGGAAATAAAACAAAATATGTTATTACTTTGGCACAGTAAACAAAGTGTTCCATCCACATAATGTACTGAGACTGCTGTGTTGAGTTTTGCTGTGTTAAACTTAAAATGCTGTCCATTGAAATAAATGTAATCAAGTGTAGAGAATCCAGACTTAAAGCAATTTGTCTCCCCTGTCATTATTTATAACATGGAACATTGATGTAGAATAATCACAGCTATGTCTAGGCCTTACAACACCATCTAATTTATGCAGGCATATTTTTTTAAATATTTAAGAGTAAACATAATAAGGCCCTATTACCCAACCAACATCCCTGAGTTTAATTTTAAGGATGTCTTGTATTCAACTTTAATTCCAATTATTATTCAACTGTCATTGTAATAATATTTTCCTCATGTAGCATCCAAAAAATGTACACACAGTTTAGTCTAAAACAGATCTAAGGACATTGTCAATGTCCAGTTAAAAACACGTATCTCCAAATGTGGTGATTTTAAACTTTTTAATGCAAATTGAGATATTAAGTGCTCCTGTCTGTATTGAGAAAAACATTTTTTTAAATCATTAGGATGTGTTGTCCGAAGATAAAACAGGCATTTTTATTTATATGAAAAGTTGAGCTGACATTTTGGGAGATTTTGATATAACAATAAATGATAAAGTTATAACCTGATAGGGCAGCATAGAGTAATATCACAGCCCTGCCGGACTTCTTACCTGGAGTGATGACGGAGAGCAGTTCCGCTCCAACAGGTGACTCAGGTAGATCCACTCCGGTACTGATTCACCCAACCTTGTCTGAAATATTTCTCCAGATAAATGTGTTTGGACTTATTCCTGAGGGCGCTCCAATGTTCACTTAATTGATCTTCGGGTTGTTGTGGGTTTTTTTTTTTTTTTTTTTTTTTTTCCTCTGGGGCGGAATCATGGACAGTCCTCCATCTGCCCACTCCCTCTCAGCTGTTACTGAACCATGTTATAATGAACTCACCGGCAGTCGCATCAAAGTAGGCTGGTTATCCTTTGAGTTATTATTATTATTATTATTATTATTATTATTATTAATAATATGTGGATGTTTTCTAACGACTCGATCAGCTCAGACCGCTCTGTCTCTTCGTCCAGCCTCTCTTGCAGCTTTGCATATTCTGTGAGATTATAGCTCCCGGCCTATTTATTTGTCGCAGGCAGCTTACATGCAAACAAAGGGACCACTCTCCTCTCAAATTAGACATTAGTACAGCATGATCTGAGCTGAGACCTGTTAGACACGTTGATTTCAGATACAATGGTGATTAATGGCTTTTGCTGATTCAGTAATTAGATCACTTTTGTTATTATTCTTCAGAAGTGTAATTCTTATGGAGAGATCAGTTGCTGCTCATATCCTACAGCAGTTTATACTGTAAAAAAAAAACTCCAGAGATCAAACATATCACTATAAGTGTTTGATTATTATTATTAATTTGATTGGCTGTTTCCATATACAGTAGGCTACAGCTGTTTCAAACGGTTTTAAAATAACTCTGCAAGTTAAATGACTATACTGTGAATTGTTGAAATACACATATAATACAGTACAAAACTGTATTTAAAAATAGGCTAGTTTTCTTTAGTTCGAAGGCTACAGCCTAAAACAGTATTGGGCTTTTTGAATACAGTAGCTTCAGTAGTGCAACTAGCTTAAAGGTGGTTTAAGTGCATTTCTGAAAGTAAATTATGGGCTGTCAAAGTCTATGAAAATAAAATATATCATTTTTTTCCATAAATGGTAATTTATGAAAATGCCCCAAATAAACACTGTAGGCAGACTACTTAATAACTACAGGCCAAAGTAAATGATTTAAACAGCATTTGTAAAGGAATTATTCTGTCCCAAGCGTTTTGATCCATAGGCAGTTGATCAATGAAAGTGTGATCAAATAAGCACTTTCCACTGTACTTTCAGTTTTATAGAGGGAAAAGGCTCACATACAGTTGTTCAATTAAGAATAATTCAACTGAAATGTAGAGCACATTCAATAATTAGATTAATACTTTAAGCACAAACAGCATGCATCTTGAGAAATCTATCACACTTTCTCTTTTTTAAGGATAAGTAATTCAGGGCACTCATCATGAGACTCTGCCTCCTGTTTGCGGAGCCACCTGGTGGAAAATATTGTTACAGGAGAGATTGACTCCTGTGTTACATAATCGTTTGACACCACACAACAAAACAGATTTTGCTATTGATCTCTTGTAGGCCATGCCACTCAACAAGCATTTGACAAATAGCAACATTGACCGATGTCATTGATTTAAAGCTTTTAAATTGTCTCCACTCAGTAAAATTCAGAAATTTGCTGAAATACTGTGAAAAATATAAAACTATGACATTCCATCAAAACTTTCTTATTCTGCCTAAAACAATGGATTCAATGTCATGAAATTGCTTAATACTGATTTATTTGACCCGTCCATCTGTTTTTTCTTGTATGTCTCGGCTTTGTAAATATTTAAAGTCACAAAACTTCTGTCGTCATCTCTCTCCCTCATTTAGTTGTGAAACTTGCAGTTTGGAAAAGAACTGTGTCACAAATAAATAGCCCAAGTAATACATTAGCGAAATTCAATTTGGCCTCAGTAGCACAGACATGCTTGGAAATATTGAGACATTGGAAAGTGTGATACTTTACAACAAAAAGCAGTTTATTCTACACATTTAAGAGAGATAATATGAGATAAGATAAGATAAGATAAGATAAGATAATCCTTTATTAGTCCCGCAGCGGGGAAATTTGCAGTATTACAGCAGCGGAGTGGAAAGTGCAAACAAGTGACATACAGTAAGTAAGTAAAAAAAAAAAAAAAAAAAAAAGATTAAAACAGGTATACTAAATACGTAACCACACAATTACTACATGTTTTTTAAATTCATTTTATTGTTCTTTTATTTAGACACTTAGACACATCCAACATGTAAAATGTGTGATTGCATCAAAAGTCATTTGTGTCATGTTTTGGAGACCTGGTTATGTAGAGCATCGCCTCCGGGTTCCGCACAAGAGTAAGGTCATCCAGGACACCTTGCTGAACTCAGTCTGGCATACAGCCTGTACTAAACGTACTGTTTATACTGCATGATGGAGCCCCCTGTGGTGCATCGATCCCTCAATGGATCCCGTCCCGAGGGGTGCTCTCACAAACCTAGCAGCTTGCCAATCCATCCCTTTGCATTGTGGTCATGTTAGCGGATTCTTAAATAGGAGCTGATCTCAAAGGAGAGAGCAATGTGACCTTAATGAAGGGCATGCCCTTTGCAGAGGCACTAATAAAGAGGGCTTTGTTTTTCTGATTTCATTGTGTATACTTCCAGCTGTAAACCAATCTAAACCCAACATATAAGTAGGTATACATATATAGCATACAGTGCAGACCAATATTTTCACACCCAAGTCTCAGTATTTGCATCAATATAGATTCATAGCATTCATATAAAGCTTATAAATCTTATTTTTGTGCATCTTTATCAACATCCAGAAAGTAAAACAAATAAAACATGCCACCATATACAGTGCCTTGTCGTTCTCTAGTCCATTTTGTTGCAGCAGGCTTCATTAGGGCACCTCAGCAGCACCGGCTCTCCTCCGAGAACCTGTCAGGTTATTCATAGCAGTGACTCAGGTCCGGGTCTCGTAGGACGTCTCTTCTCCTGCATTTTTACCGCAGCCTGGCAGCACTCGAGGGCATCACAACAACCCAATTCACTCTGAAATGATGTCTCTTCCTGTCTGTCTCTCCGTTGTGTGCGTGGTAGATTTGGAGCTATTTTAAAGCTAGTTTTGTCACATGGCAGCATGTTAGTAGTAATATTTGGATTGGACTAATGGCCTAGTCAGATGCAATGACTTTTTAAAATATATATCAGATCCATACTGAGCTTATCTTTTTGAGAAGATTTTATGTCCCTATTTTGACGACCCATCTCTGACAGATCAATGCTAACTGAGGGATACATAAATGTCACTGTAAACATCTCTTTGAGCGATGACCTGAGGGGATATCTATTGTTGTCATCACTGCCATTTCACATTGAAACGTATTTCTGTTGTATCCCAGTTACTGTATGTTATTCCACAATGTGTGGCTCTCTCATGTCATTTGGCTGTTGGGCTCACTTTGAGTCGTTATAGCACTGCGTATTGATGATCATAGCTTGGAGGATAGTATGTTCCCTGCAAGCGGCGGACCATTAACTCCATATCCATCTGGAATTTGTATCACACACATTCATTGAACCCTTTGCCGCCATGTGAGGTTTGTGATGCAACAACTGCACCTGAAAAATATACTTCACCAGTACTTTGACTACATAAAATCCTGATTGGCAGTAGAATTTGATCAACAGAGCTTGTCTTTAATTGACGAGCGGACCCAGCACCAATGAAATCATCCTTCCATTAGGGAGATTAACATCCCATCAGAGGAATAATTAATCTCAGCTGAAAAACTCTTCTTCAAAATGGATTATGAAATTTGACTGACTGCAGTTTGTCACACTTAATAGAACCTCAATTACTCTTGCCGGAGAGTCTCAGTGGCAAACCTCCTGTAATTAATTGACTAATTATATGAAGCTGATTTTACTTTACTTAGATATCGTAAACAAAATCATGCAGCCCAGGGATTTGCTGCACTCTGAGTGCCATTAAAACATGAAACTATGTTAATATTGATTGCTAATAGCACATGACTTTTAAAGTAAAACAAAGAACAAAAAACATTAAGCTGAGTCTGTGGTTGGCCGGGTGCCAATGATCAATGCCATGTAACTTCCAAAAGGGAGGAATTCAAAATCAAAGCTGTCGCTATAGCAACGCCCCTGCCAGATTCCACCAATCAATGGAGTCCGTGGGGTTGCGAGATGCGCCAGGGAAAGGCCAGCGTCCTACATAAAGAGTGCGGGACAGGGAGCCGGGCGGCACACTCAGGGCAACGCACCTTTACTGCAAACACACGAGCAAGGCACAGCAGCAAGAAGAAGAGTCGGGAGTAGAGTGGCACAGAGTGAGGAAGAGAGAGGTGGGAAAGGACAAAAGGAAGAGAGGCAAGGAATAACTGAGAAGATATGGTTCGCTCATGTGGACACGGGATCCCTGCCGGGGTCTTTGTGGGCACCCTGCTACTCTTAATCCACTCTGTCACAGTTAGAGGAGGTAAGATAACAAAAGAAATCAGCACTTTCAACAGATTGCTTTCAAAGAGTCATATCCACTTTGTGTCTTTTTTTTCTGTCTTTTTTTTTTGAACATCCTACATTGTAGGATGAGAAGCTGTGTTGTTCTGTTTCAGTCCAGCTTCCCCCATACTGTCAGTGGGTAGTAGGGCAGAGCATGAATGCATGGCTCGTGTTCGGCCTCAGGGCAAGGGATGAGTATTTATCTATTCTACTTATCCTGTCCTCATCTGTCTGTCTGCTGGGTGCAGGGAAACACAGGCAAGTCCATTTGCTGCCTGGCATTGTGCCAGCTCAGTCAACCAGTACAGTTCAAGCGCAGAAGGAACGCGTTTCTTGCTCCTTAAAGAAGATCTGACTTTGACTGATATTGACCAAAGCTATTGAAGGCCACATTTCTGTGTCAGATTATATTCTGTTTGAAATTCCTCGTGAGTACAGACTCATCTAATACTATATGTAGGGAATGTGTATCAAATGTTTTATTCAATGTTTTCAGCTGGTCTCAGCTTGAGTGGGAGATCATCAGAACACTCTTGATCAAAACTTTTTTTTGGTCTATTTTTATGGGGTTTTTTCTTTCTGAATAAATAAAAAACGATATACTGTTTCCTTAGTTATGATGTATTTGGTGATTTTTCAATTGGCTTCGGTGGGCCAGAACCATTTGTGAAAAAACACCCTCACACCATGCTCAGCTGGCTCAGGGTGCTGGCTGGCTAATTGGAAAAAGGTTACTTTGAAGTGGGGGGTGCTTGATTGTGGTAGAGATATTAGGACTGAGACATTCCAGGGAGTCAATGTGCTCCCCCTGTGTCTCATTAAACCAGCAGTAATAGGCCAACAAAGCTGCCGATGGCTGTGGCAGAATGGAAACAGCAGCTTGTCACGCTGAGTCTTTCATGTGTGATTCTCCAGTATGCGACTCTTGTACTTGCACACAAGAAGGCCCGTAGACGCAGCCATCTGCAATGTCGCTGCAAACTCAGGATTCTTCTCTGAGCGCCTTGTTTCGAGGTTCTTCTGAGTCAGCCACCTGGTTTGTTCTCTATTATTTGAGACCAGAAGATTAGAAGAATGTGCAAGTGTGCTTTTTTGCCACGACACATATTATCAGTTGCGGTTTAGGCGATGAGTTAGGGAATGCTTTTCTAGTTCCTGCTGTGTCGAATCTGATGTAAGAACAAAGCACATGAATTCTGCTGTGAAATCTTAGAAAGCAGAGTCAGAGGGATGCATATGATAAAAATAAGACAGAATTTCCGGAATTAATGAAGGAAATCTATATGTGAAAAATATCTAAAACTGTAGCTGAAATTTAAATATTTATGTATTTTTTTTTATCTGTAAGGGGCTACTAGTTCATCATCCTGCACTTTCTTTTCCACAGCTGCCCTGAAGCAGGAGGTGGCATTGGACAACGGGGCCACGTTGCTGAATCACTCCATGAGTTTGGTGCAACGTATGGAGAACCTGCTGGCCCTGGGGAACAGCAGTGATGTCACTCTCCGAGTGCAGACCATCAGCACGGACGAGGTGAAGGTGATCCAGGCCCACAGCCTGGTTCTCACGCTGCAGAGCGACGTGTTTGAGGAACTGCTGCTCAGTCGCAACAGCAGCACTGTGGTTTTGAGGGAGACGCCCGACTGTGCAGCTGTCTTTGACAAGTTTGTCAGGTGTGGGGTGACTCCAGTTGTAATCCTTTGTTCAGAGTTAAACCAGGTTAAATAAAATGGCACCATTCAAGAAACTTAGAAGCTGGAAATACTTTTGTATTTTCCACAAGTATAGAGTTCCGCACCATTTTGCCTCTCCCTTTGGAGAAGTGAGATGCTCCATCTTGTGAAATATTCTAAAATTACACATGCTGTTTTTGGCTCACAGTAAAAAAAATCGTACAGTGTGGGTTTATTCAGTGACTCAGATGTGAGGTGAAAAACCAGTAGTAGGCCTTATTGAGAGATATGTTGTATGAATAACTTTTTTTCAAATGTCTTTATATGACTATTCTAGCTGTGTTTTTCTCTTGCAGGTATCTGTACAGCGGTGACATCTCAGTACGGCTGGATCAGGCCATTTCTCTGCATAAGCTGGCCAGCAAGTATCATGTGTGGGGTTTACAACAAGGTCTGACCCAGTATATGACCCAACATCTGTCTAGTGATTCGCCCACCGGCCATGTGATTGGCTGGTACAACTATGCATTACAAATTGGGGACATAGTCCTGCGGGACAGCTGTCTGCAGTACCTGTCCTGGAACCTGTCTTCGGTGCTGCAGAGCGGAGAATGGGGCTCCATCAGTGAGGACCTGCTCCTCTCCTTGCTCCAGCGCTCTGACCTTATTCTGCAGAGTGAGCTGGAGCTCTACGAAGCCCTGGAGGCCTGGATTAGCCAGAACCAGCCCGTCAGCTCAACAGTCGAAAGCGCCTTGAGGGCAGTTCGATACGGCATGATTCCCCCTCAGCAGCTCTTCCGTCTTCAGAAGCAATCCCCCCTCCTGCAGAAGTATTACGAGTCTATCCGCGATCTCCTCTACCTAGCTTTCCAATTTCACTCGGCCTCACCTATACAACTGGCCAAGTACTTTGATGTCAACTGCAGTATCTTCACTCCCCGTAACTACCTGTCCACCTCCTGGGGTTCCCCCTGGGTCATCAATAACCCCACCCGTGATGACCGCAGTTTCAGCTTCCAGACCCAGTTGGGGCCCAGCGGCTATGACTCCAGTAAGAGAGTGACCTGGAATGCACTTTTCTCCCCTCGCTGGCTCCCACTCAGTGCCAGGTCGACCTATACTGAGCTGGGTGCCATGCAGCCAACGCGCACAGATGGAGGTCGACCTCGCATCATCGTAACACCGGCCACCTCCAGTCCAGACTTTGCCGGTGTGAGTTTCCAGAAGACGGTGATCGTGATGGCGAGACAACAAGGAAAAGTGGTGGTTCGCCATGTCTACAACTTCCACCAAAGCACAGAGGAGGCCGGGGACTTCCTGGTGGATGCCGACCTGCAGCGCCGTGTATCAGAGTACCTGATTGACAGCTCCCTCTATCTGCACATTGTAATAAAACCTCTCTACCATACTCTCATTGTTGCCAGGAAGTAAAAGGCAGGAATTTGGTGTGGTCTTATCATCAGTTATACACCCTCCACCCACACAATCACATGCATATTCCAAAGTTAACTCATCTCATAGCAGGTGTTTATGCATCCAGTCTGTGACATCTCTATAAAGCAAGGTACAATGAAAGACTCAGCAGTGATTATCACAATGATGATGGTTGGTTTTCGCTTATTTCATGCATACTAAGACAAAAAAAAACTTCATTGTACTGTATTTTTCAGGTATTCTTTAGTCAAACAGTTTGTTCCTTGAATTTATTAAATATTAGTGATGGTTAATGTTGTTTGCATAGGTTATATAGGGGGCTTTAAAATTAAACACTGTTGTTATTATTTGTAAACATTTCACTATCAAGCAGTCAAATATAGATTTTTAGTTCATGACACCTATACCCAGTGACATACACCAATATACTTGTTTGTTGTTTATATACCAAAATGCGTAAATTGAAATGCAATCCCATTATCAGTGTTCCTTTGTATCCTGTAGCTGATTTGCAAGATAGTAAGAAAAAAAATCGTATTTATTGTTATACATGTGTTTTATCTAGCTATAAAATAAACTACACAAGTATGTGATTTTCATTCTGATACAAAAAAAAGATGAATAAAAGACAATGATATAAAAAAAAATGTCTGTGTTGGCCTATTTTGGATTTACAAAAATAAACTTTATTGAACTAGAATCAAGGTATGATCTTACAGTAGTTTACAGTAGGCTAATTGTTGAAAAAGGACCTCGCTTTAATTGCAAAAAAAAAAAAAAAAAAAAGTGCTCACACAATTAAAACCACACATCCCATAATGCTTAGTACGAGGCCGGAAATACGTCATTACGTCGTCGAAACCTTCAGCTGTCAGACTTTGGCCACCCTAAAAGTGCAGGTTTTGTTAGGAAACTAACTCGAACTGTACAACCCGCGGCGACTTTATTCAAAGTTGTGCATTTAATCTTCTATTAGATCTTTGAACGAGCGAGCTGGTGATTTAAGCGCCGAGATTGCACGAAGACGAAGCGTGTAGTTTGAGTCGCTGCTAGTTTTTGCACAAGCCAGCGATCCTGAGCGGGTGTAAGGCTAGATGCAGGGAGGGAGGGAGTAAAAAAAGGCAAAAGTCTTTGTGCTTCCCTTCCCCCTCATCAAAGCAAAGGGGAAATGTCTCTGTCTAAAGGAGGTAAGTGGGTTTTTTTTTCCCGATCTTTTTTTAAAAACAACCGTGCATATGTTGTAAATATCGAGGTGCAGTTTGCGTAAAAGTAATTTATCCAGCGATGTTTGAGAAACGTAACCTTGCCAGGTGGAAAGCTGCATGTATGAGAGGAGGAGAAAAAAAAAAGAAGCTAGCCAGCATGTCTTTCGTGCTTTATATCATTATGCCAAGTCTTCACACGCACTGGTGTCTGGAGGTATTCACCATAGGCTTAACGATACTGTGCTAAATCATATTTTTTAATATTCATATTTGAGCTAAATGCTAAAGTCGCGTCCCCCCCCCCCCCCGTTTACGCTCCCGTGTTGTGGTTGGCTAACACACCGTTTTCAAGACAATAAAGGACTTTTGCCAAGCTGTAATAATCAACCCAACTCCTCTCATCAGCTATGAAACCACTCCGCCAGGATTACTTTCTCTCTGTAGGTAAAGTGAAGCACATTGGGACCACAGGTGTTTTTTTTGGGGGGGGGTTTCGGCCTCCTGTCTCGCGACGTATCGATTATGTTGAGTCCATTTGATGTGTACGCGCTTAAAATATTTCTAGCTCTGCGTCCATGTCAATGCATTTTTATTTATTTTTCCAGTTGTGGAAATCCATTTATTTTTTTTCAAAACAGGCGGTAATGCAAAGGAACCATGGCCCTATCACACACACACACACACACACACACACACACACACACACACACACACACACACACACACACACTCACTAACACACACACACACACACACACACACACACACACACACACACACACACACACTTGGCTTCCGCCAGTCACTGTTGAATAAACTACACACACCTTGGGAAAAAAAAAAAAAAAAAAAAAAATCAAGGTCCTTCCTCTGCGTCTCACACACACACACACACACACACACACACACACACACACACACACACACACACAAACAGCATGATGATGATGATGTCAATTTACATTTCAAGTTCACCGCTGGTGCTGTTACACAATCATACTAGCGTTACCATGGTCGGGAGTACACACTGTTTTTGAGAGGGCTGTGCAGATTGGCCGGGCGCTGCTCAGGCACACAGCCTTTGGCCTACCATGGCATGTTTTGACTTGCAGCACCCAGCACCTAGTGCAGCCTCTCTCTCTCTCTTTGTTGACAGTTCACTGGCTGCAAGCAGATACTCTATAGCTGCTACACAGGTTCTGTGCTGTAATTATTGTGTGCACCAAAGCAGGCCTGATGTGTCTCTGTGAAAGTTGTGTTCTTTTTCTGGCCCCTGCAAGGAGTTGTGCCTTCCGTGGGTTTTTTTAGTTCACTGTAAGGGCTGCTCACGGTATTGCTGAGGCATGTTGGGAGATTGGGTTCTCCCTAACTGCACTGATAGGGCTGTGTGGAAGATTATATGTGCATGAGTCATCCTTTTTCTGTACATGGACCCAGTCTGGAGGCTGGAGCTTCCTGATGGTGACTCGCCACCCAGCTATTGACACTTTGATCTCATGCACAATCCAGAAATTCTTGTTCACATTACGTGCTGCACTCTGGATAGTTTTTCCCTGTGACCGTTTCCAAGAATTGCTGCATTTCCTTTAACAGAGCACCAACTGGCTGCTACTCTCTGAAAACTCTTGCATAGCATTAGCAAATATGTTGATTTGATGAAGACTCAATGATCGATATTTACGATTCCAAAAACTTAAGCGTAATAAATCTCTTCCTATGTGAACAAAATGCGTTTTGTAAAATCCATTCTATAAAATGCAGAATGCAAATTGTGCTGTATTTACATATAAAAACACGGTTTCAGTGCACTTATTGATATAAATGTTCAATGTCATGCTATACCACTGCCAATGGCATGCAAGCAAGCACTGGGAATGGTATCTGTGTAGTATTTTTGCTGTGCTGCCTCAACATACTTTGACTGCAGCAGAAGCCGATGCAATTGCACTATTGTGTGTGTGAGTGTGTGAGTTCAAGGACCAGGCATGTCTTCCAGTAGAAAGCTGGCCTCCGTTGGCTCTAAAGGGGATAGTGAGGGGCAAGCAGGCCAAGTGAAGTGACATCATTTTTCCCAAAGGGTCCTGACAGTTGTTGAGTTTTAAGCGGATGTGTCCAGTCTGACTGGCTGTGAGTCATATCCCACAAAAACACCCCCGGCTGCAGGGTCACTGCACACACCACACACTGCTACCTGAGAGGAGCTAGTGTTTCAGCTCCATTAATGTTTCAGAGTGAATATGTCTAGCAATAGTTCAGACCTGACAGAAACTGAAATACTTCATGTGTACGGTATGATTTTAGTATTTTTAGATATCTCCCAACAGCTTGGCTTGTCAGATGTTCTTGCACCACCATGTCCATGTGCTTCACTCATTCTGGTCCTCGAATAAAAGACTGTCTTATTAGTCATTAGGTCATTGGAAGCCTTTCAGTGCTCGCACTCTATCCCACGCAGAGGAAACACAAAATCTATTTTTGACTGAGCATGTGTGAGTAAATCACACTTCAATCTTTCCCCTACCACACGAGACTACGCTACTCTGTCCCGACACTCTAGGCCCATTTTAGGGCGGCTGCACAAAATGTACCTGTCTGACGCTTCAGTGACTGGCCATAGAATCTAAAAAATCTTTGTGAAACTTCACTTCCCTTCCAGCTTAATCTAGCAAGGAGGGGTTTACCCAATCGTACTTCCTCCACACTGGAGTATTGTGACTCACGCAATGGCAAACACAAGCTCACAGTAATAATGAGAGCTGTTGCATTCGGTCCAAAGTGAAGGTGCTTGTGCATTAAACCAGTTTCTTTGAACCGGTGTAGAATAATTGCACAGCCTGTATGCAACAGGACAAGAAAAGGATATAACCAGCTGGGTCTAAAGTGTTTTTCGTCATATCCCAGTGGGTGAAGTTGAGTCCTAGCACACACAGATAAAGGTCAAGAAAAAGTGTTCTCTTTTTTCCGCTTTTTTTTTTTTTTTTTTTTTTTCTCTTGCAACAAGAGCGAACATGCCGAACACGAGTGTCAGGAGAAGTTGAGTTGTTGTTCCTCTGTTGCTCCTCGTAGGCCCGGTAGCTGTGTCATTCTGGCGGGGACTCGTGGCCCCTTGTGGGAAGCCCCAGAGGCTGCTGGTAAACTGTGTTTATGAATGGACTGCTGTCACTGGTTTATTACAGAATAGTCCCAGAGTTTACAGCACAATACTCCAGATATTAACAAAATGTAAACTAAACTTGTGGCTTAGAAGAGACGAAACGTAAAAAAACGCAATGATAGTTATGTTGATAGCAGTTATGATAACAGTAAAAAATAAATTAATAAAAACTTCCCCTGCACCCCCCCCTCCCTTCCATTTGAGTCATCATACCAATGTCGATTAGTCATTTAGTCCACATTCTCCCTGTTGCAGGGCCTCAGCTTTGAGCACAC
The DNA here is from genome assembly GCF_027596085.1 of Anoplopoma fimbria. Classification (NCBI taxonomy): domain Eukaryota; kingdom Metazoa; phylum Chordata; class Actinopteri; order Perciformes; family Anoplopomatidae; genus Anoplopoma; species Anoplopoma fimbria. Next base: position 12,023,781 of record NC_072459.1, on the reverse strand, counting down.
CTAATCTCCAGATAGATAACCGATCATTTGCTGGAGTTTGTGTCAGAGGCAACTGGAAATTGATTGTAACCTTGAAACACCTTACCACCAGAACAGAATAAAATCAGACCGATGTGGATATTTTAAAAAACAAGCAAAGTCCTTTTGAGTTTGCACCTAACGGCCTGATTTAGAGCTCGGGGTCTCTGCTGTGGCAAAACCTCGCTCTAATCACAGAGTAATGTGGTAAACGGGCTCATAAGAGTCTGTAGATGTGAAGTCTGTTTGCCTGGGTCTTTCTACCAAACCCTGTTAGTCACACTAGCTTGTGGTAGCTACTAAATACAGCTTTATTGATCCCTGTGTGTCTTACTTGGAGCTGCGGTGGTAATTGTTTTCTGATTTCCTGTCTCCAAGGGAAGAAGAAGAACCCTGGGCTGAAGCTGGCCAAAGAAGTCTTTGCACAGCCTCAACCAGCAGCAGCAGCGTAAGCGTTTTTTTTTTTTGTTCAGTTACAGCAGCAATACCGTCCTAAGAGGGTCTCAAAATCAGACCCCGGATGCTAAAATATATCAGACATTAAGCTTATTGCAGCTATATTGTATCGGTGTATATGTCTACCAATAAGAAAGAACTATAGAAATGTATCACTGACTTTAAACAATGTTTGCTTCAAATGAATCTTATAGATTGCACCAATAAACATGCACAAGTGTGAATATTCCATCACTGAGCATTGTGAAAATCCAAACTGACCACACACTGTTGCTAGTGCTTAATGTTGCTCTCTCTCTCTCTCTCTCTCTCTCTCTCTCTCTCTCTCTCTCTCCCTCTCCCTCTCCCTCTCCCTGCAGGCTCCCGCGAGATCTTGACACGAAAGCTTGTGTCACCATTGGAGATCAGGTAAAGATGGCTCCGTAGTGTTCTGAAACATGCCGTTCTGTTTGCTTTCTGTTACCTGAACACATCCATTAATGTAAAACTTCCTCTTTCCGTCCAGAACTTTGTGGTGAAGGCCGATGACTTGGAGCAGATTGAAGAGCTGGGCAGGGGAGCGTACGGGGTGGTGGACAAGATGAAACATGTGCCCAGTGGTGTTATCATGGCCATCAAGGTGGGCTGCTGCTACTCAGGTTACCTGATCTGCAAATGCACCGTGTGTTTTTTTTTAAAATAGAACCATGACTCATAGGTGCATTGAACATATGAGCTCAGCTTGTGGACATTTGGATGAAATCTATCGGATCTATGACATGTTGTATTAGATGCACATCACCAGCTGCTGACACCGGCAGACCAATCTGTGATGTTTGTGTCCCCAGAGGATTCGTGCCACCGTTAACTCTCTGGAGCAAAAGAGGCTTCTGATGGACTTGGACATTATCATGAGGACAGTGGACTGCTTCTTTACGGTGACCTTCTATGGCGCCCTCTTCAGAGAGGTGAGTAAACTATGACTGGTATGAACTCGTGTGTGTGTGTGTGTGTGTGTGTGTGTGCGCGTGTGTGTGAGGATCATCTTGTTTGTTTGGGTTTTTTTTTTTTTTTTTTTTTTTTTTTCAGGGGGATGTTTGGATCTGTATGGAGCTGATGGACACGTCTCTGGATAAGTTCTACAAGAAGGTTAATGAGAAGGGCAAAGAAATCCCCGAAGACATTTTGGGCAAGATCACAGTAGCAGTACGTCCTGTCTCATATTTTACATTATAGGCGTTGTGTATTTAAAGGAATAGTCCAACACACAAGTACAAATGTTAACTTTGTGTCTGAGAGCAAGTCAATCATTTGTTTCATTTGTCTACACTTATGTTTGTGTATGGATTAAAAGAAAGAAAAATTTATTTTTTTAGATTTAGTTTCGGTTTTTTTAAAGGTTAGTTCTCGGGAATATTTCTTGAGAAATTCAGCCTTTCCGTTCATTTTCTCTCTCCACAGATTGTCAAGGCATTAGAGCATCTGCACAGTAACCTGTCAGTGATACACAGAGGTAATCTCATCATCATCATCATCATCATGTTTTCTTGCTATGTTCTCTCTCATCATTCTGCCAACAATGTCTCTCTCTCTCTCTGCAGATGTGAAGCCCTCCAATGTTCTGATCAACACTCAGGGCCAAGTGAAAATGTGCGACTTTGGCATCAGTGGCCACCTGGTGGACTCTGTGGCTAAAACGATGGATGCAGGCTGCAAGCCCTACATGGCGGTAAGTGGGGACTGGGGAAGAGACTCCTGGTATCGGCTGTTTCAGATTTAGGAAAGGATTCTGTCTGTCTTAAAAAAATATATAGAAATCACAGTTTCGGAGAATATTAAAGAGGTACAGCACGCTTACACATGTTTTTTGAGCTGTTGACTAAATGCCTGAATTTTGATAAAATACATCAATGCTGACATAGTGTCGACCCTTTAGGATTTATCTATCTCATGACATGTATTTAAAACGCCAAACATCATGCCAGCACATTATTTTAGATCCACACGAATACAGTTTAGCCGACCGATTTGTTCTTCAAATGTTCTTCCTCAACTAGACCTATTCTCATCTTTTACATGCCTTTTTTTTTTTTTCAATTCTTGAAATGGTTTCATTCATATGAAAATAGCTTTATCAGCTTGTATTTTCTTTATCATAATTACTTGTTTTCCATCTATTTATGTATAGAAAATGCAATTAAAGTATAATTCTAGTTTATGATAGTGTTTCAAATGATTTTCAGATAATGCTTGTAATGAATATGTTGCTATCATTTCTATTTCAGCCTGAGCGGATCAACCCTGACCTCAACCAGAAAGGCTACAGTGTTAAGTCAGACATATGGAGTCTTGGTATCACAATGGTGAGTATGGTTGGATGTCAAAATGTGTCTCTTAATGCCATTCGTGATACATTCTAGGAGAACGATTCCATGTTTTTGCTCTTCTCAGTTCCTCTAACTATCGCTGTTCTTTTATTTTGTGTGGATTAAAGCTCACAACCATGTTTTGCCTTCTAGCTTTAATGTGTATTCCCTGTGTTGCTACTATGAGCTTATTTCATTTTAGATAACGCAAATGGACTAAACTAGGGCAAGGTGATAATCGAATATGATCATTTATCGTCTTTCAATGCAATCTTATCGTGATGACATCACATATTGGGATATCATGATGCACAGTTAAGTTGTCTTAATTAATATTAACAAGAACGTATGAACTAAATTTTCTCCCAAAATTGTATGGGATTTTTTTTTGTTGAGGGAATAGCATTTGAATGTAGTCAGCAGCTTGGGTGTTTGTCACATCGTTAATGTTTTAATGATATACAACTCCATGTTAGTCTGCACTCCCAACAAAAATAAACATTTTGTCACCGTGATAATTACAAGATGATAATTACCACATTAACCTAACAGAGATCCCGTTGCAGGTAACTCATATTTCCACACAGCACTAATGCTGACTCATGGTGACCAATTGATGTTTTTCATACCTGTGCCATGTTGATGCCAAATCAGTAGAAGTCGATGCTCTTCTCAGTTATTATATAATACAGTTTCAAAATATCATTTACACAAGTATATCTTTGTACAAAACTCAAATTTTCAATACTTTCTGATTGTCAAAGTAGTTTGGGTTGCAGATGAAAGTGAGCATAATCAAACATCTCACTGCTGTCATGTTATTTAGCTCTAACATGCACAACCCTTTGTCAAATCAGCTTTTCTCTGTCTCCTAGATTGAGCTGGCCATTTTGAAATTCCCCTACGACTCATGGGGCACCCCGTTCCAGCAGCTCAAACAGGTGGTGGACGAGCCGTCTCCACAGCTGCCCGCCGACCGTTTCTCCCCAGAGTTTGTAGACTTCATCTCCCAGTGGTGAGTGTCGCACTCGATGACCAATGTGTCAACTTTTCCTCAACGCAATGCTCCCCCCATTCACCTTGCTGTAAAAACAAAAAAACAAACACTGACCCCTGCTCTGGGGCCCAGCAGGGGTCAGTGTTTGCTCTGTGTTTACTGAAAGAGGTGTCCTCAGTACAGTACCGGAGCTGATGTTTACGTCACTTGACTATTATTCGATATGTTTTACATGATAATAACTTTTTGGGGATTTTCTTGCTTTTCTCACTTTAACATTTGTCCCTTCTTGTTTTTACAGCTTAAGAAAGAAGCCGAATGAGAGACCTGCTTATACAGAATTAAAGGTTAGTAGTTTTACATTCTTTTTTTTTTCTCTTTACAAATATTATTATGCATTGTGCTACTCTTTTTGCACCTATCAACACCCCTGCTGTAAAGATCAGGGTGCTCTGGTTCTTGCTTTTGTCCACTAGAGGCCAGACTTACCCAGTTAACCTTTTGACACTATGATGTGTGTATTTCCCAAGTAAATAACATCTTTCGATTCTTTTGTTGTTTAAGAACATCTTCCTAAGTGTTTTTTTTGTTTGTTTGTTTTCTTGTTTTGATGCAGCAACACCCGTTTTTCACCGTGCATGACTCCAAAGAAACAGACGTGGCCAGTTTTGTCAAGGTCATCCTGGATGACTGATGGGCTCCCTGCAGGCCCCCCCAGCCCGTCAGGTTAGGCGGGACCTCTCAGCAAACAAACCAATGGGCTACCTTTTTTTTTTTTTTTTTTTTTTTTTTTAACTCACTGGAATGACAGACTCTCAAGCACCCACACACAATAAGGGAGGGTGACCCAAAGACTGACAGCAGCACTGGAGTGGGAGAGTGGTGGTAATATGAACTCGTACGGTCAGAAAACCAACTGGAGAGGTTTAATTCGCTCCTCCAAGCTTCCTGTGTGTGCAATTATTCAACATGACAAATATGAACTGAACCAGATTTCTTTTTTTCTTTTTTTTTGTCTTTTTTTGCCCCACAGCCCCTTTTTATCTCTCTCTTCAGAACGGACAGAGCCAGCCATCATTTCTTTGTGACACATATTGTATGAATACTTTGAATATCATCTGCAAAACCAACAGTTAATGTGTATTTTGTTGTGTATTGAAATCTATATTTGCATCTGTGTTAGTATGTTTTCTCATTATACAGAGTTTTGATACTGTATATCGTGGACATGTGTGAATTTTACCGGACTGGGGCCTTATATGTCAGATCACATCAGGTGAACAGTTGGACCTGGTTCTGCTCTGAGGTGGTTTGGTCAGTGCAGGGGGGCTTGCAGTTGTTGCAGGACCGTGGCCCAGGAGACGCCAGAGCTAAGATAAAAAAAACATGCAAAGAAATGTCAAAGGTCACATTCTGTGCGCGAGGAATTGCAAGTCGTTTCTAGATCTCTTGGAAGCATGACGCAGGAATGTAAAGCGTCCCATATCATCTGATCCGATTGTGATCCAAGCTGAGGGCCTTCATGCAGTGACCCCCCTCCGTACTCGTCGTCTTCTTTCTTGGGTATTAACGAGTCGGCCTCAGTGCTGCCATTGTTACTACCTGGAAGTATTCAGGGGTTGCCTAAACAAGCTCACAGCTTTATCTCTTTTCTGTGTGCCATTTTGTAAGTCGTTCTCATGAATTACTGCATTAATTGTGTTTTTCTCTTCTTCTTTTTTTTTTTTTTTTTTTTGGACTTGTTCTGTCCTGCATTTTGATTTTGATTTTAGCAGCATTTATACTCATCCCTTTGCCTACAGTACAGTTCTCAATACTGGAGTCTGCATAGTCTTTTCATATGAGGCACTTATGCTTGTTTCCCCCCCCCAGATTCCTTATTATGCATTACACAGACAGTATGTTGAAGATGTAAATACTATCAGCTTTTTTTTTTTTTTTAATGTAACATGGCACTGTCATAACTTGGCAGTGCAGATGGGTGGTAGAGTGGTTGGTAGTTTAATGCAGCGTGACGCGCTTACACACACACACACACACACACACACACACTTGTACTCACAGGGCCAGCTGACTACCGTACACCTATTTTGGACTGATGTGCTGTCGAGCTACACCGCTCAGGTTTCTGTGCTCTCCTTCATGCGGAGACGGCCACATTTATTTTTCCCCAGGTCGTACTCCCCCCTTGATTGCCGGACCGAGAGCCTCTTCTCAGTCCATGGTGGGCGGCCATTATCTCGTCTGTCCGACCATACTATGCAGAGCCCCCTCCTTCGCCTTGGACACGCGGCAAGAGGCCCTTGCCATGCGGCAGTTTCCCCCCCCCACTCGAAGTGTTCAGAGACTGTGATGGTGATGACGGCGACGATAGTAACCACGACTTCCGTGACTCTGTTCACGGCACGCACTCACGCCCCCCTCTGGTTTACACTGTAGTGCAACCTTTATCAAAAGGCAGTGAGTTAGGAATATTTTTTGATTGTGAATAATAAGGGAAAGCTAGCAACACCACAAAGAAGCTGCTATATTTTCTTTTCTTTTTTTTGGTCTGCCTTCTTTGGATGGCCATTCCCTTGGTGTGTAAAAGTGCGTTTTTCTACGCTGATCACAATGAGAATGGAACACTTGCTCTACCTCTTACTCCTTCACTCTATTTGCCACCTTTTCATTGGGTGGGACCGACAAACTTGAACTATGGAAAGACAAAAAAATAAAGGCTTTATTGTTCAGTATGTCCGTTTATAGCTTTCCTTTCATGGTTGATGCCGGTTTAGCAATCAAAGCAGTATCTGTTGTTCATGTGTCTAAAGAAGAGATTACAACACTGTCCACGTTTTAAATGTTAAGGCGATATTTATATATTTTTATGGACATGAAAAGACCAAAACAAACAATGAAACATATTATATGAATCATTTCTACTGTTTGCCTTTGAAAATGTTGCACTATAAGATAAAATCGTTGCCACAGTCATAACTATCCAGAATTGTAAAAGCCTTTAAACTCATGAAGCTACTTCTTAAGACTGGGACTCTTGGATTATATCTCACTGGTAGCTAATGCAACATGCCTCCTACTACTGCTGTAATGCAGGGCTGTTTTCAGTCTGTATGCCTGCTTAATCTGCAGCTAAAAAATAATCCAAATACACAGTTGATTCCTGTTTGACTTAATGAGTGCTAAAAACTATACAGTGCCCAACTGTTTTAGGTTTTCAGACCCATAACGGGTTCAAAATCTGGTTGGGCAAAGCTTTATACAGGTATAGCATGTGTTAGGTTTTGTTAACTAGAAACAAGAGTACCACATAACTTATTTTAAGTAATTTCATCTTCTAATTTGGTTAAATAAAGCACCTATTTTAAATGTTTTCTCTCCTAAAATTGATCGGAAAGTTTTGCAGTTAAACTCCTGCGTTGTCTTTTTAAATTGGTCTCTTTTCTCTGTGCACCTTTCTGTATGTGGTCGACCCACATAGTTACTACTTCCACTAACAGTTCCACTTTAGACTCTTGTTCCTTTTAATCAAGACGAGAGATACTGGAGCTGACTGATTCAGCTGATAGAAGGAAGCCAATTCTTTGGGTTTCCATCTCTAACACTCTCTAATTCTCTCACTTTCCTCCTCCTACAACTTGTCAGCAACACCATGTTTTTCATCCTCTCACATGCGATACTGTAAAGAAGGTTTCATGTAATTAAAGTGTTATTAGAACTGGTACACCTGTCCTCAGCACATGAGCACGGTAACTTAAGCCCTCTTGCTGGGTGGATACATAGCCTCTACCCTCTACAGTCCTCTACAATAATCCTGTACTCTATTTTCAAATCCAATTATTACAGTCAGCATTTTATGTCTCAGTACGCTTGTTTCAGCAATATAACAGTTTCCATTTGTGTAAACATCCTTATGTAAGTACACAGAAGTGAACAAACACTTCTTGTCCAGTTGTGGATCTTCAGGATGTTTGATGAATAGAAAGAAGAATCTCACTTTGATGGCTCTTTCTGAGTGCTTTTTTGCTGTGAATGTTAACAACAGAGGTTAACAAAAGCTTATTTTGAGCAGACTACTCTGCCCTGAATGTGTGTCAAACACGGATGACTTCATGCCAGGATGAGAAAATTCAAAGCCATGTAGACTGTAGGCAGTGGGCCCAGTGTTGTGCGGAAGAGTGGTTTGCCAGCCAAACTAAAGAGACTCTTTTTAGGAAAGAAGGCCTTTGATAATGATGCTTGCATAATGCCGCTCAAAAGATCAGCGTGAATGAAAAAAATAGGCAACATCTAGTTGAATTACTGTCCCGGCTCAATTCAATGTGGACTGTGATGCAGAAGTGAATCACAAGCTCTCTGAAGTGCAAATGTGCATTTTAGGAACCCAGCAGGGTCACTGTGAGAGTGAATGGTTGGGTAATTATGGCTGGTTTTGTAAAAATTTAAAAAAATGAACATTCAAAATGTAAGATATTCTGAAAAGTTGTGGATTGTAAATAAGTACATTTACTGTACTGCACTTAAGTACACATTAGAGGTATTTGACATCACTTGACTATTTCCTTTGTTTGCTGCTTTATGCATTGAATCCACACAATTTAGATGGTGTACTTTTCACTGCACTACAATTATCTGAGGGTTAACTTTACATTTTTCTTGCATTATGAGTACTTCAATGTTTGATACTTAAATACTGCTTAAAATCAGTGAATTTTCATCATCCAAATGGTTTGAAAAAATATCAGGCTTATTATCAAGACATTGTATCTTTGTTCAAATCCAGTCTAATAAAGTGCATCTAGCTGCAGAATGTGTGCTACAGGACAATGAGAACAATTTTTTTTAAGCAACTTACTCCCCTATCGCATTTCTATGTTATATGTTAGACTTGCTATACGTTTTTGAGGATGCAAAAGTTACTGCATGAATTCCATCTTTTAAACAGTCAAAAAAAAGTTGAATCCCAGTGCAGTACCAGCTGGACCACAGTGTCTAGTCTGTTTCCAGCCTCTAACAGGTGCATTAGAGACAGAGGGATGATACTGTGGCTAGTTATAACACTTTGACTTAGCAGCTCACATGATTTATGTGGCTAGTGTCAGAAAGGGCTCTGCTTCTTTCTCTGCTCAGCCTTTACTGTTTTTTTTTTTTTTTTCTCCTCAAGCAGGTCTGAGCTAACAAACATGTACAAGTGATTAAAATTGTGCCTATTTTTTGCGCAGTAAAGTTTGGGAACTCTGTTTGCTGTCGCCCCAAGGGACCCGCAGATGGACAGAGGAGTGCCAGACAAGACGACAAGAAGTAAGTATGTGCACTCTTAATCTAATGCCAGATCTCACGATCTCCTGACCTGCTTACGTCCTGATGGAAATCCAGTGACGGCGTTTGCACACCACCTAAAAACTCATTAGAGTGCCATACAATCATCCTAGCTGATGACTGCAATGTGCCAATTATAATAATTATGCATTGCGATTTGTAAACGGGCAAGTTGTGGGGGAACTTGGGACTCATCCCTCATCAACCCTCCATGAATCTGTGTTCCCTGCCCCTCTCTCTCGCTCTCTTTCTCTCGCTCTCTTCCTTGCCAAGGAAAACTTGGCCCTCACCCTGCCCATAGATGGTAGACTGACAAGCAGCAGATGACGTTGTATAAGTTTGTCTACTACAGTCAGGACACAGGGTGGCCTGCGGTGGAACGCTAGAATGGGGTCCCTTTTCTGAGGAGGGGTAAAAGAGCCTTTATGGAACCAGATCTTCTTAGGCCCTGGGCTGACACTGCACAACATTATGTAACATGCTCTACTTTAGAGGGGCTCCTATTACACCAAGAGTCTGGCTCTGGGTGTGGTGGGCCACTTTGAGTAGTCTGAGCAGCTACAGTACGATCAGAATTCGAGGTGTCTGATATCTACACATACATGCAAACATGCACATATTGTATAAAGTACACAAGAGAAAATGTTACGTCACAACCCTGTTCAGAATTTAAAAAATGTGGATGTGTTTCCCTAACTTGGCTCGGCAATGATCACCAAAAGTGTTGATGATGTTTTTGTAATTGGAGAGCATCATGAACATTTGTATTTGAAATATGATTCAAAGAGACAGACTTTTGCATCAACATGCAATTGAGAAAGTTTTTGTAATCTAGAGAAATGTATCTTTTGTTTCCAGTGGTGGAAGGTAACTCCACTACTGGTTTGTGGCAAGAAGTTTAGAAGTTAGGATGGCACCACCAGTTCTCCATATGGTAATTTTTGGATTACTGCAATATTGGATAAGATTCTCCATCTAATATGAAAAATGTGGCTTAAATTGAAAGAATTTGATATAAAATAAAATAAGATGAATGATATAAAGGATGACATGGACTATATCACTCCCCGCAGTAATTTATATGATTACTTGAACAGTACAAAAAGTGCTGCAACCCGTTAACATAATGATCATCAATATAGGCAAGTTTTAACAGAATGCTAGTGCTATAATACTGATGCTAGCGTTACTTTAAGTGTACTTCTGCAAATGTTGGATGTAAACTTCCTTCTTTCTATCAAAAGCCTCCAGGGCAGTGCTGTGCTCTCTGGATTCAAAGGACTGGGTGACAAAGCAGATGCTAGGCCATGAATACAATCTTTTGCAGAAAAGAAAATGTCTCAGAGGGACTTTAGGATGAGGCAATTGCATAATTACATTTTGGTGACATCTTTGGGAATAAAAAGTGGCTAAGGAATGTCTACTGCTGGATTTTTTTTAAAACCCCTTTAGACCTCTTAACCCAGTTGGCAACAAGGCTTACAGTGAGGATACAGCTCTTAAATGTCATCAGATACCAACTCCTGGCGCTGCATATCGAATATGAGGCCAAAGCTTGATTAAGCATTGAAACAAAGCAGTAAAGAGTGTCTTGAATAACAAGTATAATCTGCTTGAGATAGATTCCTTAACCTTGGTAGTTTGAGAAGACCGTGTGCTTATAAATTGATAACCCCAAACTCTAACTGCCGTCTGTAAACAGAGTTTAAAGTAGTCTGAACTCACCGGAGATACAGCACTCTAGAATTACACCCTTACAATCCAATACAGAAGATTAACTTCAATGGTTTGTGCAAAAAACAATCCCCCTGTAGACAGTAGTTATTCCCTCTGGTGTTGAAGGTGATACATGAACAGATTTGATAGTTGAGCCTGGATTAAAACCATGTTATTTTAAAACCCCACGCACCGGTGGCAAAGCATCCATCACAAATCATAATGCTAAAGCAAAACCTGACCTCTCAGATCTCTCTGCCCCGATGCTGTTTCATCTTCGCTAACTGCGTTAATGTGACTTCATCATATTTAAGCAAATATTTGCAATAAGCTCTCCTCATAAAAAAGCAGATGAAAGGATTTTTAAACAAACTTGCAAATATGAGATATGTTCTGAGTACTCTTTGTACACTCTGATGAATTGGCAAACTATCTACAATCAACTATTGTGCCAGTTTACGGATTCAGTAAACCAACCGACTCCAACGATCCGAAACAGGTGTGTGCAACTGCTTGGCATTTAAAACCCTCCTAACTTTTTGTCAAGTGATCAAGTGAAGACTCCTCATTGGAAATAAACATACTTAAGCCTCTACAGTATGAAACATTCATAGAGGCCCAAAATAAATGTCAGTGATAGCCAGTAACGTTAACACTATAATGGATTATAGTTTCAACATTCAGGGTTACTGCAGGCTGAAGGAGTATGTTTGTTGTTTACTGCATGATTCGGAAAAGTTTAAAGACTATTTTAAAGCCCGGGGAAGCCAAAGAAGGTGAAATGTAATATCATTGCCAGAGAAGAAGTGCAGTGGAACGATGTCAACAAGTGGAACAGCTGCAAAGAAATAAAGCAGCCTCTCCTTTCAGACCACAGCTGAAGGCAGCGCCCTCACCATCCAAATTTGTTCAAGTATCGTCACTGATGATTTACTGAGGACAAATCAGTTAGTTTGATTGTTCTAACTGAATTATGATTATTTTTAGCCCCATGGTTTAATTTTCAGCCAGATATAAAGAAGGTTTTGTTCCCTCTCTCACATCTCCCATTTGCCTGATTACGTAAATGTGTTTCCGTGTTTGCATTGATGACCTCTAGCATTACTGACAAGCAACTATTGATCTACCAGTTTTGTTGTGGTTGACAGCTGGGCAAATGAGCAGAGAGAGACTGCTCACACCACTCAGACTACTACTGAAACTACTAGAATATTGCGAACAAAACAGTTATTGGAGCCTGTGGCAAGACTGTGGCCTGCAAATAGACAGCTTTATTTTACTTTTGAACAACGCTAGGGCCGTGGCTTTTTGTATGGGAATGCCAGTCTGTCGGTAGGTCGACCTCAGACTGCCCTATTGGATTGATTGCCGCGAAATGTGGAACAGACATGTTCTTTTCTTAATGATTAAATTCTTTGTGATCCCCTGCCTAGGACCTGTTCCATCTAAGGCAAAATCTTCAATGTCCGATACTTTGGTCTAAGCCGAAACATACTTTGCATCGAAACAGACGTGCTAAAATAAGATGTCTTACATGGTACACAATATACCTGCTAAACATCAACACGCTACTATTTTCAACTGTCAGAAATGTGCTTTTTGTTTAGGGCAAGAAGAGGTTAACATGCTTAGATGGTGGCTATGGTATACTATATGCTAAACATCCACATGCTAGCATTGTCAGTTGTCTCAGCTGTTCTTCTTTTAGGGCTGGCAAATGTTAGCATGTTCAATTATGCTAAACTAAGATGGTGACCATGGTAAACAATATAATATACCTAATAAACATCAACATGGTAATGCTGTCAGTTGTCTCAACTGTACTTTATGTTTAGGGCTAATTCATATACTAATATGCTTCAACAAAAATGAAGACCACAGTAAACGTTATATCTAAAACTAAAACAAATGCATATTAGCATTGTCATTGTGAAAGGTTAGCATGTTGCACAAAGCACCACTGTGCCTAAGAAACCCCACAGAGCTGCTAGCACGTGTAGGCTACTATAGCTGTGGACTATATTTATCTAATTTCCTGTCTTAGTATAACTTATTATGAATAGTGTAACAAGGAGTAAAGGAGGATATGTGAGACTGTCTTTTAAAATTCCAGTAAAAGAAACCTGTTCAGTATTTGTCTCTGCATCTCAGACGCTTTGTGCTACAACATAGGCGGCTGTGGCGTAGTGGAGAGCAAGGTAGTTCTCCAATCAGAGGGTCGTTGGTTCGATACCCGGCTTCGGCAGTCGATGTGTCCTTGGGCAAGACACTTAACCCCAAGTTGCTCCCGAAGGCTTGCCATCGGTGTGGACTGGATGTTGCATGAATGTTAGTTAGAGTCTGATGGTGGCACCTTGCATGGTAGCCAGTGTGTGAATGGGTGAATGATATGTAATATATACTACTGATTGTAAGTCGCTTTGGATAAAAGCGTCTGCTAAATGACTGTAATGTAATGTAATGTAATGTAATAGGCGAGGCCTACAGGTGCTCAGAGAAATTTGTTTCGGTCACGGAATATACTGGCTGTGCTCTGATTCCCTGCAGTGGTCTAACTTCACATTCAATTGAAAGGATCCTTCTCCACGACAGATTACAGTCATTGTAAACAGTATTTCCTCAGCCACTGCGCACACCTGTTACTGTTGACTCTGGAGTGAGGTCATCAAATTAGTGTTTTTTCTTTGTTGCCATCACATTGCTCCTGGTGTCTTGGTGGGGAGTTGAGCTGGCAGCCGAGGACAGGAGAAGCAGCAAGCGCTGACCCCCTCACCCGGGATGTTTTCCTGAAGTAGAACTGATGCGTTCAGAGCCCAGCTGGTCCAATGGAAACATGCTCGTCCCCAGTGAGAGCGGGTGTAGAAAGATGCTTCTCATCAAGGCTGCCTCGCTGCAAGTCTGTGCCTGTTGACGCAAAACAGCCAGGACTAAAAAAAGCTTAAGACCGCTGGGGCTTCATTATATATACAGTTATAATGATATATATATACAGACCTCTTCTAGCCCTCTAAATGTGAAGAAGCTTGATCTGATCATGAAGCTATCACTTTGTTCCTCTGGGAATTGTGGTTTTTTTTTAAGCTGCCCTTTTAATACTTTTGCATCATACTGTAACAAGAGATGCTTAAAAAGGTGCAGTAAGGTCAGACGGTCAACTATTCAATGTAAGAAAGTTTCTGTTTTATAGCTTTTGGAGACTTTTAAATTGACCAAGTGAGGTGCAGACATCAGCACTAGAGAGAGGGACCCACACAAAATAAAAGGATCCCTAAGTGTGTCTAAGGTGGACTATAGAGTTTCGCTGTGACGGACACAGGCGTACAGTATAGGATTAAGTTCCCTGCTGGAAAAATGGAAGGTCTTTCTTTCCAATCATGATTCACTTGCAGGAACAAAGCCAGCTAGCCGGTCCTGCTCCAGAGGTCTTAGAAGATCCACTGGGGAGTGATTAATGTCAATATCCCCCAGCATGACCCATTTTCACTCCATTTTTTTTTATTAGCGATGGAAAGTAACTGTCCCTCATGAATGGGATGATGTATTGTTCCTGAAATAGACTTGGCAAAGCATTTGACCTCTGTCCAGATTATTTCCAAGTCGGCCAATATTTAAATGACACGAATAATCCTCGCTTCTGGGAAAGGGATGACGCTGTCTGCTATGTTTCTCCTTTTCAAAGTAATCTTTCAAGTTGGCAAAGAAGTGCACGAGCATCACATGCCCACAGAGCCACAACATGGTGATAGCATGATTTTAACTAAAATCCTCCTTTGACACTTCACTGTGTTGATGTCAGCAGCTTGACTTTTAATCGGCAGATCCTCGTGCTGCTCGTCTGGTGTTGTAAGTGAAGACGAAAGTCAAGAGATAAGAACACAACATTGATTAACTGAGCAGGCAGGTGTAACACTGAGCCCTCTCGATTGCGCGAGGACGTCCTAAAGTGGCGAGCCGCTCTTCTCCTGTTACCTGTTCCTCTCAGTCTACATGGAAAACTTGCCCTGTATTCATATGGCATTCATTACACGTGTGGTTCTTGTACATTTGTATTATTTAAACCACACTGGAGAACCGTTCCTTTTTTTGGCATCATGCCAAGAGAGTGTGTGTTTGCTGTTCCAGAAGTGCACAAACATGTGTCAAGGTTGTTAATTACGCTTGTTTTGAAATAGTTGCTTTATTAGGCACTGATTTAGCTGTATATTTGCAGAGTTATCAAATTGCCTATAAACTGGATACGGCTGATATTATGAATGAGTGACATAAACCTTTGTGTTTTGTTCACTGCCCATCATATCAACCTTTTGCCCACTCTCTTCTCTCTACCTTTGCCCTGAAGATTTCTAAACAGAGGTCAACAGATCTCCTGCAGAGCTTCTGTTGTACCGTTTTCTTTATAACAGACGTGCTTAAAGTAAGCATAAGCCACCTCTGTAATCTCAGGACAGGAGATAAAATTGTGTTGTGACGTAAGGAATAATCTTCTTGTTAGTAGAAATTGTATCCTGAGCAGACTGAAAAAATGGCTTGTTATTTTTAGAATGGAGTAGCTGTTTGCTTGCTATGTGTAACACAAAAAAAGTTGACAAAAATGCTTTTATTGGATTTTTTATTTAAATTCCCCATCCTTTTCAGCTTCCTGTTAAGGGTGTTTTGAAATTCACATATACAGCACAGGATGTGGTGTTCACTGCACCACACTGGGAACATCATGGACCCCCCATCAATGTACATTTTGGGTCTCAGGTAGCTCGACACCATGGGAAACTCAGCATCAGCATCCCACAGGTTTGAAGTTGAGGAGATAATCTCACGTAGAAAAAGGGAGAAGATGACATCGACCATCTGCTTCGTCTGGAGGGGATTTGATTGGCTTTCCACAGCGGAGTGGAGCAGTGGGGATGATTAGGCCTCCCTGGTGTCCCGTTCCATCGGGTACTCAGCTCAATGTCACTACTGATTGGATCCTCTAATCTTGTTCAGTGTGAATTAAATCTAAAGTTGGGAGAAGGGTGATCACATTCACATTGCCTTGTGCCCCAATTCTTCGTGTGTGTGTGTGTGTGTGTGTGTGTGTGTGTGTGTGTGTGTGGTGTGTGTGTGTGTGTGTGTGTGTGTGTGTGTGTGTGTGTGTGTGTGTGTGTGTGTGTGTGTGTGTGTGTGTGTGTGTGTGTGTGTGTGTGTGCTGTATCTCCTACTTCCTCTCACCCATGACTAACACTTACAGTATGAGACAGCTATCCTGGCTCTGGAAAGAGATCTGTATCTCTGACACCATTTCAATCTGACCTTAGCTGAACTCCAACGTGATTTAAATGCAAATGCAACTCCAAAGCCCTAACCCCATGGGGAAATTTGGTGGCACGAAATCAAAATAATGAAAATTTGGATAATGATAAATTGAGCAAATGAATGCATCAAGGAAGCATGCGTGCATAGATTGACCCTAGTAACATATATGTTTAACAATAATATAAATATTTCCAATTAAGGTTAAATAAGCAGGTGCAATTAAATGTATTAAATGTAATTAATATTAATGGATACCGATGTTTGCCACTATACGGTGAGAACTGTGCACTCCAAAATGTTAGTGAACGAAAACTGCTGAGGCTGATGCGAATGTCACTTTGCAGTTTTTCGGTCAAAATCCAAAGTGGGTAAAATATAGAAGAATACATTTTTAACTGATGATGACTGTAGATGAAAGGTGAGGATCCATCCTCTGTGGATCAGGAATGTCATGGCAATCCATCAAACAGTTGTTGAGATATGCCATTATCAGGGTTTTCCTAGTTTAACTGAAAATCTGAAAATCAGCACACAATTTACTCTGACGCCATACATCAAATTAATATTGTGCATGATTCAATACAATATATAGAATAAAAGCTGTCACAGTTACACTCAAAGGGAGTAACAGGCATATATTAAGGAGCATGAAGGCTCTTGCTTGCCAATATGAGCCCTAGAAAGAATCATACTGTCACCACCCTTCCTCCATCTATCTTTGGACACTGAAAAACAGGAACAGTTTGATTCCAAGTTTTTCTCCATCTCTCCTCCAGAGAGATCCACACTGGAGATGACGTCACCGGTTGCCCAGATATCGTTATGGTAACCCTGGCTGTGGGTCCGTCTTAGGCTCTTTTAGGTGTGGAAGCTGCTTCGTCCTGAGGGGGCTGATATGCATCACATACAGTGGAAAGATGTCATCTCCATTCACAAAAACAGGTCTAACGACATTGAGTGAGCAGGGACATGGATCCAGCAGCAGAGCAGGCTACAGAAACGGGCTTGTGTTCAAACTAAATCCCCAGGGGAAGGACAATAACGTGGGGAGGAAATTATCACATCAGCTTCCAGGTGTGAATGTCTGTTGTAATATTCATGCATATGGTTTTATCGAGTAACTTCAGAGACATGTTAGGGCCACTATTACATTTTTAATCACTTCACAGGAGCTCCACTAATTCTTCTGTTTAGATCCTGTACTTCAGTATGTAACACGTTATATCCTGTCAGTTAACTGTAGAGTGACTGTATAAATGTGTATTATGGTATTTATGCGTATTCATGAATATTGCCTGATTATATATATGATAGATGATCATCTTAAAAATATAAAATATCATCAGATTAGGTTACAGCCAACATTTTGGGAGACATCAACAGACAATAAAAAGCAATGTACTGTTGTGGACTTACAGTTGGTGGTCCCCAGTGTATTAACATAGTAGCTGGCTGGCAAGTAACCTTTAACACTGAAGGGCTGGATACAGTTCAGAGGTATTCATCTCTCCTCAGCTGTCCTCATAAACAAGCCCCTCTCAAGTATCCCCTGTCCTTTGAATTCCCATGTTTTGGAAAGACTTTTTCCAGACTTCCCTCATTGAGTTTTGTTAACGTCAGGAGCGACGTGGTAAAGACCCCGACAGGATAACAACAGACAAAAAAAACAGAATGAAATAGCTAATCTCAGAAAGAATTAAAAGGGTTAAAGGGAAATGTTTAAGAAAAGAGAAACAGAAAAAAGGCACCCAAAGCTGCACTATGTTACTGCTGATTATTAATGGATTCACATTGCCAGGACGGCCTTGTTATGATGGAAGACAGGCATCATAAATGGAAGTCAGCAAGGCTTGGCGTTAACTGCTGTGGCTCACTTACTGATGCGCCTCCATTGCAACAAAGTGCAGCCCCACACAGAGCCAAGTACTTTCGTTACAAGGAGCGTGTGGTCAAGAGCCAACTATGAGCATGTAGGTATCGCTTTTGTTTCCTGGCTCTGGATGTATTTGTCAAGGTCAGAGGAGCCGGAGCCAGAAGGGTAAGGTCAGCGGCATGAATAGACGAGTAGTCACGTAGATACAGCATAGAGATTGCAAGGCTGTAAATTAATTTGTCCCCATTGAGAACATGCAGAAACAAAATCGCTGACACAAAGGTAGAAACATTTGCATGAATCATGAACAGTAAAGTTATGCATTAAACCAACAATGTAAAGATGGACAAACACACAATTTCATGTAAGCTGCTAGGTGCCAAATGCCTTTTTGTTGGCGCTTGTGTTACCAGACACACCCACCGTGAATGAATGTGAATATTATCTTTCAACAGGCGCGGGAAATAGAAAAAGCCTGAATCCTGTCCAACATATTGTACCTGCTGGATTCTCATATTCCTCCCCTGGGGGTCATGAGACACTCAGCTGTTGATGATAGAGCCAAACTGAGTGTTAGCAGGTGTGTATGTGAGCGATAATTTGTGTTTGTTTGCATGTGTAAGGTTATTATAGTTCAAAAATCTGAAAATTATTATTAAATGTAGGGGCAAAGGGAAAAACAAGCTCGCAAAACGAAGAGAGAGAGAGAGATAAGAGTTTTACTTAAGAGGCTAATAACTTTTGTCTATCAAAGTTTAGAAGTAAAATTAAAAAGTGTTCAAAGAAAAGAATAGAGACAAACAATTAAAAAAAATGTTTACCTCACACAGAAGGTTTAGGCAAGTGTGTCAGCTGTTCGGTGAAACACATTCATCGGTGATCTGATACTCTTCTGTTCTTTTTAAAGATGTACTTGAAAAACATCTAAAAAAGGCCTTGAGTGTGTTTATATACCTCAGGCACTCGAATTAGGCTTCATCCCTTAATTGTATCTGTTGAATAAATAAATTGTATGGAAATATGTAGATTTATAACAAAGGATAGTTTTGTGAGCCTTTATTAAAGTAACATTATGCAAGAATTGGTATTTTTGCAATTTTGCAACCCACAGTTTCACAGTGCAATTCACATATTTGCCACTGTCATAAATATGGACAGCTGAATGTGCCTTTGTTATGATGATACACTCATGATCAAAAGCTAGCGAGTTGACAACTAGCCAAACTTCAAGCAAGTGCAACAACACAATAAATAGCAAGCCAGCTAATGTTAGTTACTAGTCCAACAACAAGAAGGCCCGCCTTTATTTCGCTGTCGCAAACAAATAATAGCCAGTCTGAGATTTAATCTTCATCTGTCTCTCCTTTTCTCTCCTTAGCTTCCTTCAGCAACAACCTTTTTGGTCTCTTTCTTCACCTCTACCATGATGTCCGTAGAAGTTGCTGAACCCGGTTTTTCAAGGTAAAATAGCTGCATACTATTGCTTTAAATACTATTGCTTTTTTTTGCAAAAACTCATCAAACACTGAAAAATTCATGAGGTATTCATATACATCCGAACACATTACCTGCATACTCCACATTTTTTGTATTTGGAGCATGTAGACCGACATGTCACATAGGCTAAATGGCAACGTGATCACCCTTTACGTCAGGTGGGTATCAGCGCTTTTCCCCCTGTGCCACGAATCCTCATCCCCCATCATCGACTGACTGACTGGCTGCATGACAAAGCAGGTCTCCACTGCACTGCCAGATCCTCCAGAGGCCTTACACAATTGCCACGTCATCAGTATTATATAATTACCTAATTGAATCCTGTTGCACTCTAGGAGGATGTGTTATGGAGATTCTTTTGTTTTTTGATGTCATGTCATTTGAGGGGCAGATTACAATGCCTTATAATGCCAATATTGATTAATTTAGAGCTGCATCAAAAGTTATTACTGTGGCCTTTCTGACTGTATCAGATCGAAGGCTTCAGCAGGCTGTTATTTACAACCTCGCCATGAAGAGAACATGTTGCGTGAGTTATATGCTTGTCATAAACAGGGTCAAGCGCAGCCTTCAGACTCGCACTGGCTTTCATCCTCAGAGAAAAGTTTGCCGTTTGCAAGTTCTGACCCACTTCCAGACTCTTTGAGCCAATAAGTCATTTTGACTGAATGGTTACAATTTGTGCACGTCACAACTACAACTACATCTTTCATTTACTGTCAAGATTTCTTGGAAGTTACAAGAAATGGAGCGGACTGAGTGTAACAGAGATGTCACATCTGGCAGATGGCTGGAAACAGTCTGTGATGATGGGATAAACCTGCGAATGCGTCAGTTTAGAAATGTGCTGAAGTTCAGTCCAGCTGTCATGGACTTACTTCTACTTGATATATCATGATGGTATAGATGACTGAGAAACTCAAACAGAGATTTTACTTTTACTCTTTTATTTAAAACATATTGTTTTCTGACCTCGCCGGCAAACTCAAGACATGAATTTAGGCCAAACAGATTCATTTACAGCTATTTATAATGTTGCAGGTTCTGGAGGTGCCCCACATAAGATTATGTCAGATCATTTTTATGATATAATACCCTTTCTAAATATGTTCAGGAAAGACTTTGTCCAGACTACTAACACTTCCTCCTGACGATAAATATGCCTGTGATTTTAACACATTCTAAGATGATGTGTATATACTGTCTCTTAGTTACAGTCACTGAGATAAACCAGGAGTGTTTCTGAGCTTTTACAAAGGGTAACAAGAGGACAAAGGCCACATTTCCTCTAGTCTTATGTTGCATGTTTTATCTGTTCATGCTGAGCTCTAGAGCTTGGAATATGTCTGCTTTCCTATATGTGTTTAACTGTCCAAAGGACTGTGATCCTATTTAAGACAAAACAAAATCCTGTGTTTGCTTTGCTGACAAATTGTTAATTTTTGTATTCAATCCATCTGATCTGAAGGTCAAGCTGACCCGCCTGTTGTTAATAAGCTGGTTCAAGGGAATTCGAGAGAGAGACGTCATCAGCATCATTGACAGGAGCTCTCTGTCCAACGCTGGCTGTCAATTTCTTTCAAACAGTTCACCCGGCACGAACTGAGCAGCCACCATCTTCTTCAGTTAAATGTTATTTCAGAGTTTCCAGGCATTTAGGCACTTAGGTGCAACATTGCTAAAGTCCAGAGGTGTTTTTTTTTCTAAAGTAATTTGGCACTAAAAGATACACATTTTTCATGGAGCAAAAGCCACTGCGGAAAAAAAAATCATCAGCTTTTACATTTAAGGCAATGAGATACAAACCCAAATTAATATACATTTATTTTCTTAACGGAAAAGGGAGAGTCCTCATTTTCATTCCAAGCTGGAACTTTGTGGCAGTTTCATTGGCTAATGTGGAAAATGCCCCGAGGCAGCACCCACTTCCTATGTAGAACCAAATCAAATCGGCTCACTGCCTCACTGCGGACGTGTCTGATCAATAGATCCCTCGACTACGTCTCATGCTGGCAGAATGCAGCTGTGGATGGAAACTCACTAAATTTGCTGACAGATGTGTCATACTCCAGACCCAGGTTCACCTCTGATACAACCATATTGATCACATCTACTGTTTTTTTTTGCTGGATTAGAGACGCGGGAGTTCACTCGATGCTTGCCGCATCCTGGTGTGTTATGCAGTCTGTGTGTCCACGTGGTTTTGTAGACAGGTCAACTTTAATTTATCATTCCTTTGCAGAACCAATGACAAAGTGAGCATTATTACATCATATATATTTTGATTGATATATTCACATTTCTATGGTATACTACTGCTAATTCTAGACATTGTCACTGTTCCTCAAAACACTCAGAAGTGCAGAATACACTTATTTTCCACAGTTTACTGACAGAGATTAGGAGAGGAGAATGATGCGTTCTTTCCATCGCTGTCACTGATAATGACTTCCAGCGATTTCGACTGATATAGCATGGGGTCTCTGTGGGCTAATACAGAACTGGAGTGAGTCAGTTTGGTGAATTAGAGTAAATTATGGTGTGAGCTCTGACAGCTAGCAGCCGTGAATTTGGGCCGCAGCTCCAAATTAGAGGAGCACAGCTAAAACAGTCGAGTGTGCCTCCAGACGTCACACATTTTGGGTCAAAATGCAAATCATACATGCATCGCTTAGCTCGTGTAAACATAGAAGGGTGGCTAATAATTGGTAATAAGTTGAAAGCTAATAAACACACTATCATTTGCTGAAACAGATTTGTTTGTTTACAATCAATGCATCAACTTCAAGATTTTTTTGATTTTTTTTACATGTTTATTGAAAAAAGGACCTAAACTGTTTTCAACAACTTCAATATCAATACACAGTATTTGCATAATAATTTACAAAAGATTTAAAAAAAACAACTGTACAGTCTCTGGTTTGTGCAGGAAGGCAGGAAGACCCTTGTAGAAAAATAGACCTAAGACAGGAGAAATGTCAATGTGAGAACAGATGAAAGTTTTTAATTTAATAGATTTCCTTAGCAGAGAAGCAGTATAGTGTTCTGCTCCCACTGAACTAAGCGTGAATGTGTCAAAATAACTGTTAAGGAACATTAAAGCTCCTTGTTGTGTAAGACTGAAGTCAAGTGTGCTACATTGTGACTGAAAAATGAATTAGCAGACTTGATCTTTAAAAAGTAAGTGTTCAGAAATAACAAATAACTTCACAAGACCCGCGTTGGTTAATTCTGAGGGTTAACCATGGCTACCATGTGTCCAAATTCTGTACGTCCGCCACGCCGAGAACACAGATGTTAATATAAAGCAAACTATGTCAGAATCAACTCCACTTATTCAATGTTTTAAAAGCTAACCATTGTTAGATGAGGATAAAATCTGGTTTCAAATCAACATCAACTAACAGATGAGTGTTGTCTCTTATATTTATGTACACATTTGGCTTTAAGTTAATAAAACAGTCTGTGCTGTTGTGTGCAGGAAAATTCTCTGGAGAGGAAAAAAAGTGCACTAAAGCTTTGGAAAACACATTGACGGAATCATGCTCGTCTACAATCTAGAAATAACATTAAAGGCTGCATCTGCAATCTTCAAAATGGATACTTTAAAAGACAAATAATACATTTTGGCTCCTAGATTTCCCTCTAAACATAGAATATGTAACTTAGCAGCACTTATCATCAACATTCATAACCTTGGCTCAGGGTTGAGCTTCCTGTCACGTTCTACCACGGACCTGTATTGCACATAAAGACATGAAGACCTGCAAGAAGTGGCAGTATACTGCACAGTGAATCACCTCTGAATACCTTTTTTCTTCCTGTGACATCTATTGCAGTGTGTGCTCAGAGTGCCTACACCAGGACTGAGACTTTTTTGTTAAGGCACACGTTGCAAGAGATGCTATACTTGGTTGATGTTGATGGGCCGAGGGGCATAGTGTGCTTTTCTCTTAATCTGTGCGAGGCATCTCTTTCCTGCGTCACGGCATGAGAGCAACACCAACACCGCCACTCTAAGGAGGACCGTAAATATACTTTGCTAAGAGACCAGCTCATTAACTAACATTAACCTTTGTGCAAACCTTTTAAATGTTTTAGTAGCCTTTGAAAGAAGATTCTTGGATTTAATATGACTAGAAATGTGTAAATTTGGGTTGGCATTTGAAAAGTAAAAATCTCAAAGTTTCAGGTTCCAATCCTTTTTTTAAATCTATATTTAATTATTTTAGCCAGACGCAAACTTAAAAAAAGATACATTTGACCCAAAATAACCACCTTCTGCTGAACCCAATTGGCTATTCTTCTGAAATATTTTAAGAAGGGCAGACTGCACATTGTGTAAGAGAAGGCATCTTACCCATTTTATCCGTCTAGCTCCATGCAACCAGTCCATTTATCACCACTTTATAAGCATAAGCTTCTGCATAGAGAACTTTAAACTCAAATCACAGCTTTTTACAAACTTTCATGCATTATAAAGAACAGCCATCAGGACCAAATGCATCCGTTTTAACATACCCCATGGTAGCTTTTTACTCTTCTTTATACCTGCAGTCATATTTCTGATTCTGCTGTCAAAGGCCTTGATTCCAAAGGCAAAGAGTCCAGATTGCACTCAGAGTCTGAAACCTCATCTGTGTTCGTGTGCTCGAGTGCACAGGCCTCTACGCGCCTCATCTCCCTGTTTTCCTCCACATCAAACTCCTCCTCACTCTCAACTTTTTCGAGAGCCACCTCGTTCTCGTAGCAAAAGGAGTTCCTCGAGCTGGAGGCGTTGGACTTCTTCTCGGCTAGTTCCCTGGCGCTACAGTGGGGTGTTCTGGGAACCTCGTACGTGTTCTCAAAACGAGAGTAGTCCACTTTGTAGTAGTTCTTTTCTTCAAAGAGCACCGGCTCGAAGCGGTAGCCCCAGAGGATCTCGCTGGCCACGTAGGAGCTCCGACACTGAGTGGTCATGGCCGTAGCCTCCACCATGCCCTCCAGAATCACCACGATCTCAAACTCTGAAGTCTCCAGCTCCTGTTTGCTCATGTCGTAGAAAGGGCTGTCCTCGTCAATCTCGTGCACAATAGTGATTGGAGACACCAGGAAGATTCTGTCGATGCCACTGTCGAAGCCCACGTCAATGTCTACCTGATCCAGAGGGATAAACTCTCCCTCGGCGGTGGTGCGGGACTTGAGCAGCTGGGCCCTGACGTGGGCCTCCACCAGGTGACTCTTCCTGAGGTTCCCCACGCGCCACATCAGGCAAAGTTTACCGTCCCTCATGGCCACTGTAGCATAATGGCTGAACACCAGGGTCTCGTTTCTCTTTTTGGGCTTGGCCATCTTGGCCATGACGGCACCGATGATGAAGGCGTCAATGATGCAGCCCACAATGCTTTGGAAGACAACCATAAAGACGGCGATGGGGCACTCCTCCTTCACATAGCGATAACCATAGCCAATAGTGGTTTGGGTCTCCACTGAGAACAAGAAGGCAGCGGTGAAGCTGTCCACGTTGGAAACACACATCTGAGTGTCATTCTTTAAGTCCCCGTAACAGAGGGCCACTACCCAGAAGACGAAGCCAAAAAACAACCACGACAGCAGGAAAGAAAGGCAGAATACGAGCAGCATCCAGCGCCAGCGGATGTCCACGCAGGTGGTGAAGATATCAGCCAGGTACCGCTGGCCTTTCTCGCTCATATTGATAAACTGCACATTGCAGTGGCCATCCTTTCTGACAAAGCGGCTCTGATGTTGACGCTGCGTGTGCACCTTGTTGACATTGCCGTTCCCGTAACCATTGGGGACGGCAATAGTGGCCAGCTTCATGCCGTCTTCCTCAGAGGACACAATGCTGTAACGGTGGCTTCGCACACTCCCCATTACTTCCGCCTGGGAGGGCTGGGCCGGTTCTGCTTTGGAAAACAGTCTAAGTTTTTGGTAGAAGCGTTGGAGAAACAGTTTTGAAGGATCTCGGGGACAAACTCAAGCAGAAAATGTTGGCACCAGGACTAGATCCTGCAAGGACAGGAACAGTGGAGATCGGGCCCTTGCTTCTGCAGGCTTGTTGTGCACCTTTGGTGAGAGAAGGACACTCCAATATGACGGCTGCTTAGGACCTCATCAGCGAAAGGGGCTGTGGAAATTACAGATGGAGAGAAAAACTGTTTTAAAGTAATTGGCAGGAACCAGAGCAAAGACCAGTGTTAGTGGGTGTGTGGTTACCTGCTGTCTAAATAATGCAGTGTACACTCAAAGTTAGCAGGGCAATTATTGCATGAACAGGCAATATACAAACAGTGTACGCAGTGCAGTCACAAAGCACAGGGAATGTATTGTACGTTCATTATTAGTAGTAGATAAAAAATATTAATCAAGCACTTAGATTGCTGACAAAGTGGGACAGGATGTTCACCCTGCTTAATGTAAGTATTAAATAGGCAGGTCAGTCTATGGGGAGCTGAAATTACAGATCAAGTTCATGTTAATTCAGGCAGCAGCCACTGGAAACAAGATACAAGTAGCAGCTGTGTGCAGATGTGTCTCTATCTCTGCACAGACAAAAGTGTGAAAGCAATGTTACAACATGTGACATGCATTTAAAAACATAAACCATTAACGTTGATTATTACAGTAATGCTATTTAATCTCAGTTATCAAGCGCACAGTTTCAAAACACATGTGCATGTTTTATTGAAACACATCATGGAACACAATTTAATGAACCTTGCAGCATTTCAGAGAGCATGGGTCTCTTTCTCTGAAACCCACAGTAACCTTGTAACATATGTAATAGAGCAACAAGGGCAGCTAAATTAGAAAAGCTATTGACTTGGTGTGTGTGGCATGAGAGGTCCATTAAAATGCAACACCACAGGCTACAAAAGGCCATGGTCAGCCAGACATGCTCTGCTAGTGCCAAAATAACTCCCCACCTCAACTTTTAATTCATCTAAGGGTCAAATGTGTCAAAGCAAAAATATCAATAAAGTCTATGGGGACATTTTCAGTAAATCTTCTGAATTTCTTATTTAGTTTTGTCACAGCACGGATGTCAGAAAGGCAACTTTCTATTGACACAGGTCATTTTTTATTCTGTTTTGAAAGTGATCGAAAGTAATTTGAGATGGGATGAGCATGACAAGGTCCTAAATCCCCTGCATCATCTTTGTTTTCGTCAACTAATGATGTCACTGCTGGGTCGAGTAGAAATAGCAACCTGTCACGCACACCATTGGGAATATGGGGCTCCATTCATTTAAAGCTGAAATGATGCCAAATAATTATTTCCAGTGGATTCAGTGATTTTAATTGATACTGATACTGTTAATTGCTAAAATTATTTTAACAAATGACTTACATTATCGGTTTCCCTCATGAGCAAGCTGGCCATTCACTAGTATGCATTTATTTATTCAATAGTGGAACTGAAACAAGTTAAACATCAGACTGCACAAAATCCTAGATTGCACATTACTGGAGAGAAGTAAATAGCAAAACGTCCAAAAGAAAGAGGGCATTTGAGTGATACTTTTATCTAAAGCAGCCTGCGGTAAACAGTGCTGCATTTTTAACACAGGTGACCCCCAGTGAGAATTAAATCTCTAACTTTTGTGTTCATGCGCTGACACTGAGCTCATTAGAGCTCCCTCCCTCCTACTCTCATTGCAACTGGGATCTTTGTCTCTGAGCTTATCTGCTCACTTTATCACATCACTTATTCCTGCAGGTTGGTACATGGTGAGAGACCAGAGGCTGCACAACCTGCGATTGTTTGTTTTGCATGTGTTCTCAATTAGAGCCAACAGCTGAGGCAGATGGAAACTGGTTACATAAAGCTGCTCTCTTTTTTTTTTATAACGCCAATCAATAACTATGGCAAATCATCCAGCAGACAGAATGCTTTGTTATAAGCTTCTACAACACCAATAATTAAAAAAAAATAAAAAAATAGCAGTCTATTTAGATGTTGCAGTATTTTAGTATTGTAGAAAATAGATTATTATTAATAAATAATCATTTTTACTCTACAAGAGCATGATTTTAAAATGCAGTTCCTACAGACGTCATGAGCTACAGAGTTGAGTTTAAATTGCAGAACATCCAGTCTACATCCTGTAATCCCCAATGGAAAAGCATTGTCTAATAATAATAATAATAATAATAAAGACACTAATAATAATAATAATCATCAATACTTTACGGTATTTAAATTATTCTTAGCACACTAAACGTTTTCACATTTTAACAATGACACTGATCAGTAATTACAGTGTAGCTCTAGTTCTCATCACACGTCACTCTCCTAATACAGTTTTTCTCGCTTATTACACCTACCTGTTGTCTTTTGCGGTGGAAGTCTGTCGTTTCCTCGTTGTAATAAGTCCCATATGCGCAAGATATGCCCAGTGCAGCACTTTTAATTTTTGCTTCTCTTTTATTATATTCACTCAGCTTCCCGTCTGGCGCTGCAAATTCTGCCATAACCCTCTCCAGCAATACTGAAGAAGATGTTTGTCGTTGCAAAGACGGACTTTAAAAGCACGTGTGCTTATCCCCGCCCCCGTGGCAGCTACAGCCAATAGAAAGCTGCAGCGCCTGTTTGAGGGTCTGAGCTCAAAAATGATGATACGTCATCTGTCAGAGTGGAGGACGAGGAGAGTCAAACCTCAACGGAGCGATGAAAACATGACGTTATAACAAGAAATATGTATAAATGTGAGGGCACTGTATCTCCAGAGAATCTACCAAAACGACATTTGGTAAATGGAAATCACTCAAACTATTGTATGTTGTTTTTGTCCCTTTCTGTTAAACAACAAAGCAGACACGCATTGTAGTGAGGAGGACGCCTACTTACGCCGTTTCATCTGTGACTTTCCCAAATAGCCCCCACTGCAGCTGTGATATTGAATTCACTCAATGACCACAAGGTGGCAGTGTAGAGCTGCAAAGAGGATACACATACAAGTGCTCACGTTATGTGATTGACATAGGCTTTTTATAGTGTAGTGTCCTGCTTATTCTGTTTACATATTTATTTATTTATTTATTTGATATACTTTCCATTAACAAATATACAGTATATTTTGAACCAACACAATAATTAACCAGTCTGAGCGTGTGTATGAAACCCTTTTGCCACTGAGTTTCTAGGTGAATATATAGACACTGATACATTTACTGATGTGGATATTTATTTATGTAGTTAAAAGATTGGAGTGTGAATTTCTGGGTAATGTTTCGTATGATGCTGTCCTATATGATATGCAGCTGCAGCAGAGAGCACAGGGTGCGCAGCCGCATTGCAGAGTTACCTGCACCTTAAACGTGGACAGAGCCTCGTGCCGGTTCCTTTCACTGATCACCTCACCCCCTGACAGATTACTGAAAAGAATTCCTCGAAAATTTCTAACGAGCGCTCCAACTTTGTGGCACCTTTGTGGAGTATTATTTAGTTTTACTTGGGTCACCATTGCATTTTAGAGATGTGAATCACCTGGTTTCATTATGAATAACCTTTGTTATTGAATTAAATCATTGTGATTTGATTTGTATTGCGTGTTTGGTAGTGTTGTGATACATTGTAGTGTCAAGGCATAAATGCATTTAAGTTTTAAACTCACAATAACAGGATAGCTATACAATTGGCTTACTTGGGCCCTCTGCACCTTTGTCAGAGTTATATGGCCAAATCTGCTAATTATTATAGACACGTCCTAAGTTTATATTTTAGTAAACCTCACCAATTTACCCCCCTTTCAAAAGGATTATCAGATGTTACATTTAAGTAGTATTCAATGTTAATGCTGTTACAAACCTGCAAAATTGAATTGGTCGGCTACACAGGGACAATTTTAGCAATGCATCTTATTCATCTAAAGCAATTAAACAGATTATAAACAATGTATTGTAAGCCGCAAATAAATATATTTACAATAATCCATTTGATCAAAGTGTCCATCACACCTTATAATACTCTAAAAATAGGTGTGCTGCATCACTTCTTCAGTGATGTCAGCATTGCCCGTGTTTCCGTTTCTCTTGCCTGGTGGAAAGCGAGGACCGCTGGACTGACTGCCCTCCACAGGACATCCTCTCCTGTGAAACTCCTCTGCACTGAGCTGGGGCACCGGCACCCTTGTGGTCACATTGAACAGAGCATAGTCCGCCTTGTAGTGCCTCTTGCCCAGTTTCAACATTTCCTGAAAGCGCTGGCCCCAGCGGATGTCTGCTGGTGTGTATGAGGTCCGAGTCTGGTGGAGCATACCAGTAGAGTCCCCCGTGTAGGTGAACGACACCACCAGCTCAAAGTTGTCCCCCAGCAGGTTGTCAGGGCCCAGGCTGTAGAGGGGACTGCCAGGCTCCAGCTTGTGGATGATGGTGGATGGTGTGGCGAGGACGATGTCTCTGTTCTGGATGTGCAGGTCCTGGTATGACATCACAATAGTCCCTAGTGGCTGTTTCACATAGCGGACTAACATGGCCCTGGCGACTCCATCCAGGATGTGATTTCCCCGGAAGTCTCCAAGTCTCCATGACAGGCAAAGATTTCCGTCTCGCAGGTTGACCACTGCACAGCTGCTAAAGCCAACCGTCTGAGCTCTTTTACGTGCAGATGCCATTTTAGCGACAACAATACCGATGACGATGGTGTCAAGGAGGCAGCTGAACACATCTTGAACCGTCACCACAATAATGGCCACAATACAGTTCTCAGTCATCCCTCTGAAGCCGTAGCCGATAGTCGCCTGGGTCTCCATTGAAAACATAAAGGCTCCGGTAAAGCCACGCACGTTTTCCACGCAGGGTGCGTTGTCTACGTCGCTAATGTCCCCGTGCACGTATGCAATGAGCCAATAACAGAGACCGAAAAAGAGCCAGGAGAGAATGTAAGAGAGGGAAAAGGCGAGGAACATCACCCTCCAGCGGATCTCGACTAGAGTAGTGAAGATGTCCATCAGGTACGGGCTCCAGTGTCCAGGGGCCTTTTGGAAAACCACAGGGAACCTGCCATCTTTCTGCATGAAGCGCATCCGCCTGCCCTCATTTTTCCAGCCTATTGTGTGGATTGTAGTGAAGTAGGTGTCAATGGCGACCTGCTCACCCCTCTCCGTGCTCATTTTGACCAGGGCTGCCTTTCAGTTTCCTGTACAAAGACACACATGCAATAGAAGGTATGTTAGGCATGTAAGGATGACAGTCGTCTTGGCATAGGGAGGAGTGACAGTATTTTACTCATTACATGTGACTGAAATGTAAAAGGCTCTCAGGCTTGTTTGCTGAGCTGAATCCTTCATGTTTGAGCAAGCAGCCTAGGTCACTCCGTGCCTCGGGCTATCAGCAAAAAAAACGACTTGTGCAGTGTCCAGCTCTGGGTGTAAAAAAATGTCCTACCAAGAGCACGAGTTTCTAACTGGTTGATTATTTACCACAAGTTGCATTACAGTCTGGACACTGGGCAAATCAGTTGTGCTTGGAGCTCTCCATAAAAGCATCATGCAGAGGATTAAAAATACTCACACAAAATAAGAAATATTCACAAGTTTGACATTCTTAATGAAATTATTCGAGCATAAATTACAATTTTCACTCCTAGTAAGAATCGTGAACAGTTGGATAATTTTACAAATCCACTGTATTCTTGCAAGTGTCTCATCATTACCAACCCTGGCTTTAAGTATTGGTAGACTTTGACATAACATGTAAAAAAAGAAAAAAAGTGTAACTCAAACAATCTTTATTGATATGAGCCTGAGACACCTTATATGTCTTCACACTATATGCACAAATACAAAAGTGCTTCAGTCTTGGTATTGATCGTAGTGCGTGTTGATAAATATACTGTATAAATATTTGGTCATCACCATCTGACAAGATTAACTAAAGCTTCGGGTTAGGGAAATCTATTTCCCACAGGAAAAACCCTCTTTTTAATCAGTTTGGCTTATCTGTCTGTTACCTTCCAGATGTGACCCAAAATAATGGCAAACAATCAGCAGTATTTTTGGCAAAAGTAATTATATGAATTATTTTAGAGAAATAAATAATGAACGTATGTTACCTTGTCTCAGTATCAATAAAAGATCATTATGTTTTTGCCAAACATGTATTGGCATGAAGTGTTTATTTTATATAATCTGACGTTAATCCACAAATTCTTTTAAAAAGTATGCTTCGGTTAATTAGGCATAACCTCGACCTCTATTTTGGTCCTCATTAAGGGTAAATTATTATCCTCCAACCACCTCTAACAGCTTCAGGTGGTAGAGGTGTAAAGTTTGACATTTCCTCAAATGTCAAACTTTAACCACCTCCTTTCCAATAACACGTACGATACACCAAAGTCAGGACATTGTTATCACTTTCTAATACTGTACTTCCGTAATCTGACAGCAGCTTGAGTTGTCACTGATTAAAGGCACGCTATCAAGTTTATGCTCAAGCGCACAATGCTGAGTTACCTCTCACACCGATCAATATGTTTCAAGTAAGTAATAAGTCTTCTAAAACTTATTAATAAATCTAGAGTTTTTATTGCTTAATTGAGTCAGCTGAGAACATGGTGTTTGGCTGATGTTTATCTCAGTTTAACAATGGCTTCCAAAGAGTTGAGATAAGTCTAAAACTTGAAGTAGTACTAGGTGTACTCATAACCAAAATACTAAGACTGCAAAAGTCAAAGATTGTGAAAATATTCACCTTCATCAATTTCACATTTAATTGTATATGTACCAATGTTATGCCGTTGTATGTATTTCTTAGTCTCTATTTCTTTACCTATAGTTAATTTCATTTATGTTGAATCCCTAAAAAAACTTTCACTTTGTTTTTGAATCAGTGAGACACATTGTAAGCTACTGACTCTGCAGGCTGTGCTTTCTGAGAGCACATTGCACTAATAAGCTTGAGTTTGAATTACATGTTATGATTCCTGCAGAATTACTGTTTATTTTATATCTTTCACTGTTTGCCCTGTATTTAGTTTTATATTTTGTTCGGCTTTATGAGAACAATGCTCATAGAAATTCAAATAAATGCAGTTAATGTACTAAAACATGTCAATGTTTCCCCATAGTTAACATGAATTCACAAACATTATAGGTGGGAAAATATCAAACTGGGCAGCACGGTGGTGTAGTGGTTAGCACTGTCGCCTCACAGCAAGAGGGGCCGGGGTTCAATTCCCGGCCTGGACAACCTTCTGTGTGGAGTTTGCATGTTCTCCCTGTGTCAGTGTGGGTTCTCTCCGGTTCTCCGGCTTCCTCCCACAGTCCAAAGACATGCAGCTTAGGTGCATTGAAGACTCTAAATTGCCCGTAGGTGTGGATGTGAGTGTGAATGGTTGTCTGTCTATATATGTCAGACTGGCGAACTGTCCAGGGTGTACCCTGCCTTCGCCCATTGGCAGTTGAGATCGGCTCCAGCACCCCTGCGACCCTTAACTGGATAAGCAGGTTACGGAAAATGGATGGATGGAAAATATCAAACCGATATATTTAAAAAAAAGTGAAATAGTCCCTTGTTATAATATATTTAATGATGTTTCCATGTTTCATGACTGTACCTAATTGCTGTAATATTTGTTTGTCAATGAGTTAATGTTTAATTTTTAATTATTGCAATTTGTGGTTAATTATTTTCCTTCCGACTGGCTCGACCCTGATAATATCTATGAGTGTTATTATGTGGAGTTTTGTTCCTATTCCACTGTATTTGTAACTAAAAGCTTCTTTGCAATTAATCTAGTAAAATCTTTTAACCCTATTTTTTACCTCCATGAGTGTTTGTAGAAACACAAAGCCAATTTGTTTTTTTTCCTCTACATAGACACTTGGAATCTTTATTTACGCCAGAATTCTTATTTATGACTTTGAATAAATCTTTTAAAAAAGCACACAGAAAAAGTTTAAATAGTCGACTTACTTGCAAAGTAGAAATCAGAGTTTTGTCAGGTGTCTCATAAGCCCATCAGTTCTGTCGAGCATTAAACCATGTGTTGCCACAGTGGAAGTAACCTCAGAGTTAGTTGGTTGCAGAGTGTTGGGGGCTGGACTGGTCCTCAAGCAAAGTCCCATTAGGTTCTGAAATCCTACTAATCCCTTCCCTCTGAACCTTATTGGACAATCTGGAAGAATTTATGACCTATGGAATATTTTAAAGGTCACCGACAAACCATCAAATGCCCTCTGTTTGCTTCAAGTTGACGAAATACAAATTGCGTAACATAAATGGTCCGCCACAAAATGATAAAGGCTGAGAAATATTGATGATTTATAGATCATTTTGCAGCTATGTATATTTGTGTCATTTCTCTTTGGATTTCCATGATTCATTAGACAGAAAGTTAACCTTTGCCCCCTCAGGTGAAGATGACGCTGTCATTGGCACAAGGATTTCCTTTGTCTCAGTTGTCCTCAATTTAGATCCGATAAGACGAGTGATCACAATCGAGCCGCAAGGACACACTTAACTTTTACACCTTTTTTATTGCAGTCATAAGGGCACGCAAAGCTGTTACATAGAGGTCAACAACATCAAAACAACCTTGTTGTGTTTTTAAAAATAGAACATTAGCCCCCCTTACACTGTGAAACCTGTCTGATTCATCACGTATTGTTTGTTTAGGATGATGTGTTAAGACAGAGATAAGAGAAATTCCTCTGAGAGATAACCTGGAAAGAATAGTTCTTCAGTCCATCATTTCCAGGCAGCAACTATAAAACGAATGAGTGGAAGCAGTATTACTTCCTTTACTGCAGTTCTTAATTGTTTATACCCACAAATGTGAAAGTACAGGACAGAAAAGTCATTTATTAATGCAAGTGTCCTGCATCATGTGGCGCCTTACAGGAAACTAAACCAACATCCATGTGTGTGTGTGTGTGTGTGTGTGTGTGTGTGTGTGTGTGTGGTGTGTGTGTGTGTGTGTGTGTGTGTGTGTGTGTGTGTGTGTGTGTGTGTGTGTGTACACACACACACACAGGATGCTTTTGAAACAGTTAAAGCTGTTGTAAGGTGATAACCTCAGACAGCCTGTTACATATTCAAGATAAAGCAGCGGTTTCTCAAAGGGTTCAATAATCCAGTTAAAAACACATTTACATTGCACAACTTTAAAGTGTATAGCACATCATAAACCACCAACATAAACAACTGTTTTAGCCCTCTGGAAATAGTTTTTGGTTTAGATTTGCCCGCTTCGAATTGGATTTTTTTAACTGCCATTACCCCACAGGAATGATGTTTTTTTCCAACAACAAACAACACAATTGTAAAGATAAAAAGATAAAGATAAAGAGGTATTTATTGTCATTATAGTGATACAACGAAATTATGTTTGTTAGCCCTCAGCCAGCCAGCAGCAGCGAACAACAAACACAATAATTATGAATCTGCGTGCAACCCATAATACAAAAAAAAAAGACACGCGCCGATACAGTCTAAAAATCTTAAGTGATAATAACTTAAAATATAACTATAGAAGGTCAAGGTTGTAGAAATTAATGAAAAAAAGCACTACACGCACAAATACCGCAGAAACATGTAAGACTACAAACTACTACTGTAAAATCATAATTTTTATTAGAGAATAACACTTGAGGAAATGTCACTCAGTCTTCTCTATTACATAGATATGTAAACATACAGTGGGTACGGAAAGTATTCAGACCCCTTTAAATTTTTCACTCTTTGTTTCATTGCAGCCATTTGCTAAAATCGAAAAAGTTCATTTTTTTTCGCATTAATGTACACTCAGCAACCCATCTTGACAGAAAAAAACAGAAATGTAGAAATTTTTGCAAATTTATTAAAAAAGAAAAACTGAAATATCACATGGTCATAAGTATTCAGACCCTTTGCTCAGTATTGAGTAGAAGCACCCTTTTGAGCTAGTACAGCCATGAGTCTTCTTGGGAATGATGCAACAAGTTTCTCACACCTGGATTTGGGGATCCTCTGCCATTCTTCCTTGCAGATCCTCTCCAGTTCTGTCAGGTTGGATGGTGAACGTTGGTGGACAGCCATTTTCAGGTCTCTCCAGAGATGCTCAATTGGGTTTAGGTCAGGGCTCTGGCTGGGCCAGTCAAGAATGGTCACAGACTTGTTCCGAAGCCACTCCTTTGTTATTTTAGCTGTGTGCTTCGGGTCATTGTCTTGTTGGAAGGTGAACCTTCAGCCCAGTCTGAGGTCCTGAGCACTCTGGAGGAGGTTTTCTTCCAGGATATCTCTGTACTTGGCCGCATTCATCTTTCCTTCAATTGCAACCAGTCGTCCTGTCCCTGCAGCTGAAAAACACCCCCATAGCATGATGCTGCCACCACCATGTTTCACTGTTGGGATTGTATTGGGCAGGTGATGAGCAGTGCCTGGTTTTCTCCACACATACCGCTTAGAATTAACGCCAAAAAGTTCAATCTTGGTCTCATCAGACCAGAGAATCTTATTTCTCATAGTTTGGGAGTCCTCCATGTGTTTTTTGGCAAACTCTATGCGGGCTTTCATATGTCTTGCACTGAGGAGAGGCTTCCGTCGGGCCACTCTGCCATAAAGCCCCGACTGGTGGAGGGCTGCAGTGATAGTTGACTTTGTGGAACTTTCTCCCATCTCCCTACTGCATCTCTGGAGCTCAGCCACAGTGATCTTTGGGTTCTTCTTTACCTCTCTCACCAAGGCTCTTCTCCCACGATTGCTCAGTTTGGCTGGACGGCCAGGTCTAGGAAGAGTTCTGGTCATCCCATACTTCTTCCATTTAAGGATTATGGAGGCCACTGTGCTCTTAGGAACCTTGAGTGCTGCAGAAATTCTTTTGTAACCTTGGCCAGATCTGTGCAGATCTGTGCCACAATTCTGTCTCTGAGCTCCTTGGGCAGTTCCTTCGACCTCATGATTCTCATTTGTTCTGACATGCACTGTGAGCTGTAAGGTCTTATATAGACAGGTGTGTGCCTTTCCTAATCAAGTCCAATCAGTTTAATTAAACACAGCTGGACTCCAATGAAGGAGAAGAACCATCTCAAGGAGGATCAGAAGAAATGGACAGCATGTGAGTTAAATATGAGTGTCACAGCAAAGGGTCTGAATACTTATGACCATGTGATATTTCAGTTTTTCTTTTTTAATAAATTTGCAAATATTTCTACATTTCTGTTTTTTTCTGTCAAGATGGGTTGCTGAGTGTACATTAATGCGAAAAAAATGAACTTTTTCGATTTTACCAAATGGCTGCAATGAAACAAAGAGTGAACATTTTAAAGGGGTCTGAATACTTTCCGTACCCACTGTATATTATCACAAATGTTTAGGCAGTGCAATCTAATATGAATGAACATTTGATTAACTATTTTTCTCATTACATATATAATGGAATGAGTTTATTGGCCTTATTGTCAAACTAAAACAAATAAAAAGATTAAAAAAAGACACACCCGTTTTCATCATCCAGCTGTCAAAACAAAGTGGATGTACAATGGATGTCCTGTATCCATGACTGGGAGACATTCATGTTAACTCAGGTCTCCATTATTTGTGGCCACCGCTAAACTTCCTGTATGACAGCCAAAGCCCCTTTTATAATGCAGAATAGCATGACGAGCTGTAATGAAAAATAGCAGCAGGAGCTACCGGTGTCTGCTGGCAGGTAAACAGACAGTGACAGTAATTGCACTTGTGTTCTGACCGTTTACACAAGATCACTGATGGATGCACTAAGTAGGCATGGTATTGTCCCTATTGTCTTGTGGGGTTGTCAATATGTAGTTAAACGTCACAGTCAGGCCTATTTAAGGGCCATGTTACGCTGAAACCTGAAGATATGGAACACAGCTGTCGTAAGCCATCAGCAAAGTCTAATAGCCAGAAATGTTGAGATTTCTTACCCAAAGTCTGTGGAAGGCGGTCTTGGTACTGTCTCTACTAACAGTAGGTAAGTGCGATATATATTTAATGAAAAACTGTTAAGAGAGTTAGTAGAATGGCAGTATTTAAAAAAATGTTTTGGTTTCCTTTTATCACTAATTTCAGGGTGTGGAAATGCCAACTGCACAAATCGCCGATGTCTGGCTGAAATGTTGATAAAGAAAGAACTTCTATCCCAGCCACAAAATGAAAACTGCACCCTAAAGATTTTTGTGCCGTTCATTGAGTACCAGACTCTGTCAGTTGTAAGTATTGTTTTATACATTTTCCTACTGGAGCTAAGTGAGAATTCCTATTTGTTTCTCTTTTTGGATCTCTCATAATATGATAAGAACATGTTGTAAACCTGTTTAAGATGATTTGAGAATTCATTTTGATCAGGTAATAAATATATTTTTAAAAATGGTCATCTGAGCAATATTTTTGATTCATTTCCAACAGCCATCCAGTAGAGTTGACACTTTGCGTAACCACATTTATTATCTTTTTTATTAACAGGACACAAAGAATCTCCGCATAATAAGTCGTCTGCAAGCCTCACTTGTAAGCTCCAAGATACTAACAAATAGACAAAAATAAACAAAGAGTATGTTTCAGTTCTATTTCACATTCATTTTGATTTGAAATCCCAGATGTGGACAGATCCTGAGTTGGGATGGAACACGTCACTTTACCAATATGAGCAAGTGATCCTGCCAGTGAATAAAATCTGGACCCCAGAGCTCCACGTCACAAATGGGTAAGTTACATAACATAATCAAAACTATCAGCGCAAATGCAGTTCATGGACTTCTTGATATTCATCTCACACAACGGTTGTTTCTCACCTGTGTAGGATCAAAACAATGATGATTCACAGCTCCCCTGATCTGCTGGTAGACAATAATGGCACAGTGAAGCACACGGTGATCATAAATGCAGAGGTGGACTGTGAAGTCAACCTGTTTAACTACCCCTTCGCTAGTGATGAATGTCCAGTTGCGATCCAAACCTGGTCCCTACAAGGTGAGCTAAGCAATTGACTTATACAAATATCATATCATAAAATAATATTGAAGTTTTAGAGCAGATTGGGTACTAAATCATAATTTGCTTAATTTCATAATTTAAACATCTGTTATTTATTTGTTTTGTTTTTTGGAGTTATGCTTTTTAAAAGTGCTTAATTTTTTGGATGATATGCCAATTATGAGGGCATTGCCATAATAATGTCTTGTGCAGTGTCAACTGAGGCTAAATTAGTTGCTGCTAGCTGAACACCAGAATCTCTGACCAAACTGTCCGAGGGCATGTTGCATTGTGGATAATGTAGGCGCCATGTTTTAAAGTACGCGTGGATAGATTTGATTTATTTTATAAACTGCCCATTATGAGTCTGTCATTGTTCTGGGAGTGCGATGCTCTATCAGTGGAGTGCTCTTTTAACGAAGCCGTTTCTTTCAGAATGTGGTACAAAACTGGTATTTGGTATATTAAAGATGGTTGATGGGTCCCATGGAGATTGGAGAACTGACAATGTGGAACTCCAGAAAGTAAGAGAAGACCGGAATTACATCATGGTAAGTTTGTGAGAATGTAGAATTGTCATTTCTACGTTGTACAGGTAATGAATGATTCACCAGATTCCTGCAATAGTGGCAACTATTTTGACATCATTAATCAGCAAACTTTCCCTGATTCCTGCTTCTCATATGTAAGGATTTGTAGCTTTTCTTTGTCATATATGATAATAGACTTAATATACTTGAATGTTTGACTGTTGGCAGGAAAAATGTGAATGCAATTTGAATGTCTGTGAGAACTTATAACCATTTTGTGGGGAAGAAAAACTACTAATTGATTAATTAGGAAAATATGCACGAGACACAGGAGTTCTTAAAACCTTGAAAGGCCGTTTCTATATTGTACCATGAGACTCTGTCTGCCATACTCCTCAGGTGGCATTGAGCATCAAATACACCAACCCCTTCATAACATTGCTGCTGCCCAGTATTCTGATCGTCTTGGCTGATGTGGTCAGCTTCGCTCTGCCATTGCGCGGCGGCGAACGCAACTCTTTCAAGGTCACTCTGGTGCTCAGCTTCACCATGTTCCTCATCATCCTCAACGATCAGCTCCCCGGAGACGGCAAATGCAGCCCCATCATCCGTCAGTCACAAACACTCACAGAACAAATACATGAACAGCATCGCAAGTTTCAGTCGCTAACCGTCTTGTCTCTTCCGCAGGAACCCACTTCTGTGTTTGTCTGGTCTTCTTGGTGTTGAGCATGCTGGTGTCCATGGTGCTGACCCGGTTGTCCACAGATGGCAGCCTCCTTTTCTGGTGCTGCTCCAAAGGGTCGGTCTCTGAAAACATGAGAAAAAAGGACGTGGAGGAGGATGAGGGTAAGCAAAACTGCATGTGTAGATTCTGAACTGCAATACTTATTGATATTGAGTAGGATATTTTGATTCTCAAGTCTTGATTTTTGACGAACTAAAAAAAACCTTTATGACCTGCACTGATTCCGGTTTCATTCCCTACAGAAGTCAAAGCTGACATTAGTGTCACTCAGCTGAGTGGCTCAGAAGAGGACAGTCAAATGCTCAGGAAGGTGGTCAACTTCCTGGAAGGTCTTGATGCCCAGAGCCTGGAAAGTAAAACAATTCTGATATTTGCCAACAAGTTGGACGTGATATTTTTCTGGTTCTACTTTATATTTGGTACTATATACTTTATTGCCATGACTACTGTGATGGTAAACTATAAATGTAAAGTTGACCATTTTGATTTCTGGTACTAATAAAACACACGTCATCTTGGTAAAAACAGCTAAACTGAGCGGTTCAGATTTCAGCATGCTCATCTTAGCACACATTTATTACACGTGTTTAACCTCACATTCATTGTAGTGTGCCAAATATTGTGGTGCTCATTTGTACTCATAGTTAATCTCTGGATGTCTGATAAAGATTTGTGTTGGCATATTTCTGAAAATCAAACAAATAAAGGAATTCATCCTTTACTCCTGATATCATTTTTAGTCACATGATTTATGTAATATATTAGTGGTGAACCGATTCAACAAACCACGATTCGGTTTGTATTGCGGTCTTCGGATATGGTTCAGTTTGATTTGTTGTAGAGGGAAGAAAAAAATTACAAATTTCCAAATTACATAAATCAATTGATTGTTTACTTTTGGTAATGAATGAGGTTTGTATATCATATGAGATATGTTGAGATAAATGCCTCTTCTTTGTCTCTGGTACCTCATCAAATAATTTGCAATCATTATTGGTTCCTTTTTTTTTTCAGTTCTGTTTGGCATCCCTAGTAAGTATATGGACCTATTATTTAAAACTAGAACATCTGGACACATGACAGAACCATGTTCCTTCAGCCCTCAAAATGTGAGATTTTACTCTTGAATATTTTCCGATATTGGAAAACACCCTCATTATATTATACTATGTCTTTACAAATACACATTTATTAAATGCAAGACGGATGAAACTCTGTTGAACAAATCCTCTTGTAAACACTGATGTTCTGTTTATGCCACCTAGTGGTTTAATCATTCACTGCAGACACAGGACCTGCTGCTATTGATGAGTTTGGATCTGGACCTGATAAAAATTCAAACAGCAGTTGAGTTGAATAATTCACAACTCTTTATGTCCACCACTAAAACAAAGGCTGTTGAAGGACAGCTAATGAGAGGTGAATATATATATATTGGTTTTAATAGTGTGATGTTAAGAAGATTTAATGTTTACAGGTCTAAAAACTACAAGAACACACCTTTTGATAAACTGTCATCTAGAATAATAGTTCAATATTCAGTAAGTTTATATTACATGATCATAGGACTAGTGAGCCAGAAATGATGTTCATAAGTTTATTCTTGTATTTATTAATAAATGTTTTTGTAAAACAACAATTTCAGAGATGACCAGGGTAAATTACATTTTTTGGGGTAAAATCACAACCAAGTGGCTTTTGTAACATTGTAAACTTTACAAACTCCCTCCTACCATATCCCAATGTCATTTATCACAATCTTTTTTTTTTTAAACAACATAAAGCAACATAAAGCAGCAGTATAACTTGAAGACCCACACTCCTCATTTAAACATTAGGCACACTATGGGAACATCTATACCTATGTAAATTGTCCCCAAAAAGCCCTTTTCACAACAGTATACAGTACATTCAGAGATGCTGAGCAGTCAAAAGTTACAAAAGTGTTACGTAAAAATAATGCTTTTTAACAACAAAACTGCCTTGAATTTAAGGCATCCCCTTGATCCATTCCCATCAGGAGAACGGCGTTTAAACATTACCTTCTTAACCCCTATCTTAAGATAAATTTAAGTACGTTAGGGAATGTGCTAGTTTTGTGGTAACCTCAGTTTACATTTCAAAATTACCTTACATCAGTAGAAATAATAACACTATCTGTGCTCTGAACTGATGCACTGCCAACACTACTGTATTACATTTATTCTCAAAAGCAAGCTGGTTTTTTTTTTTATTCGCATTAACAGGTTTGGAAATTATTTCCTGAACGTATCAATCAGTCAATGATTTCAGAGGAAAAACACATACAAAATCAGTTGTATCAAAAACTTGAGTGAAATAAGAAAAACCCATTCCCCTTCAGAAAAGACCAACAGGTAGCAAGAAGATATAAAGAGTCCATGACACTGCAGATGTGTCGTCACTAGTCCATCTTCAACGTCAAGGTTCCTCTGTCTTCTTCATTGCCTTTTGTGAGAAAAATAGAAATGCAAAAGTGAATGCATCAAGCCATTTAGACAAAAATGTTAAGTATTTTTACTCTTCACATACCTGTTTAAAAAGCTGGGCCCCAAGATAATTCTGTGCCATGTGTCTCAGGTTGGTCTGTCCACCCAACTTGCATCTGACATAGCCGTACAAGTTCGCCCATTGTAAGACCAAGCCCATGATGACGACAGCCTGGGGGCGGGGCAAAAAGACGAGACGTGGATCAACAATTAGCAACTAATACAGACGGAAATTAAATTTGGCATTCACTTTCAAAAGCGTTGAACTGACCAGCCATTTAATCTTGAAAGAGAAGATGGTGCTGAACACAAAAAAGATCCAGAAGATGGGGCACACGATGAGTCCGAGCCAGAAGATCTGTGACTCAGCACTGGACGTCGTGCTCAGGCTCTGTGTCTGTTAAGAGAGTTAAACAAGGTTTTGTTTAACGCTATTAGAATAAAAATCCAAGATAAAAAAAAAACTCTTATAGTCTTTGGAAATTCATGTCCAAAGTCCCTAAGGTGAGGTGGGATATTTTTCAGAGAGGACAATGCAGCTGTTCTTTGTTACACTATCTGCAATTGTCTAAAAAGGTCATACAGCTACATTACACTGTTAAAAAAAAAAAAAAAAAAGAGTGAATGCAAATGTTACACTGGCATTTAAAAAAAAAAAAAAAAAAAAAAAAAAAAGAATCGCTGCAGGTGTATTTAGTGTGTGAAATTGTAGATGCACATACAGGAATGCAGTCACCTGAGTTACAATGAACATCCTTGTATTTATTGAAACTTTTATAACTTTGCAGACAGCTGCAGTTGCTTGCTGGCAAGGTCACACTGAATGATATTCATTAAAAAAGAAATGTGAGGAGGCTTTCAATGTTCCAAAATATGTTGTTTTTCCAAATGTGTGTCTTTCCTCTTCCAGGTAAGAAACCTTTGTTAAGAAAACTTTGTTTTTCTCTTGAGCTAGAAAGAGCTTGGTGCCCTTCATGGACTGTATCGGATGACCTTCTGCTTACCTTCCTTGACTCAAACACCCAGTGGTTCTTTCCATCTTTATCCACTTGATTCCACCACCGAAGGCCCACCAACAGTCTGCCAGATACATTCTGAGGGGAAAGAAACTTTGATTTGTACTTTGATTTGTTTCTTTGATTTGTTTCTATCATTAACAACATACACATAATGCACCAGTCCAAATATTCACACAACAAGCCCAGATTTAATTAAATAAGGAACATGGAGATTGAAAGACCAAAAAAGTAAAACTTGATCTGCAACTATTGGAACAGCTTCTTTAATTAGAGGATTAGATGTTTGTCGTCATCATATGTGATTGTGACCAAAAGAAGCAATGTGAATGTTTCAGCTTGGGCTGTGGAAA
The DNA here is from genome assembly GCF_027596085.1 of Anoplopoma fimbria. Lineage (NCBI taxonomy): Eukaryota > Metazoa > Chordata > Actinopteri > Perciformes > Anoplopomatidae > Anoplopoma > Anoplopoma fimbria. Next base: position 11,980,196 of record NC_072459.1, on the reverse strand, counting down.
ATAATGTGGGAACTTTTTCTCTTTCTTGGGGCATTTTTTTCCCTTCTGGTCATAGTTGAAGGTTATGGTAAACTGAACCAACATTGCTGAGTGACAGATTCTCAATTTTTTCACCTCTTAATGTTGTGAGATGTGTTAAGACACTTTAGGTAAAGCGTTGAGGCTGTCTGAAACCCATTTTCAGATTTGAAAAAGCTTTATTCTATATGTGAAAATGCAAAAGGGGAGATTTCACTGTTTTTTGCCACATATAGACTACATTGGACAAGGTCCAGATCCAAAACCAATGTATTTAGGCAAGTCAAATCTGGATTAATTAACCCAAATAGGCTAAAGAGTCTTAAAAACACAGTTTCAGATTGGTGAAAGCTTTATTCTATTTGTGAAATGGTAAAAAAAAAAAGCTACATTTTAAATGCATTTTTCATATATAGGTCCAAAACCCTGCTCCAAGTATAGTGTTTTTTTTAATCTGGAACTGGTCCAATGTGGTCTAGACTTGATAAAAGCATTGAAATCTCTCTTTTTCATCATTCTAAAGTGTGTTAAAGACAGCGTTAAGGCTTCACCTTTACGTGTCTAACACGTTTTCACAACAGTAAGAGCTGCAAAAAGCAGAGAATCTGTCGCTTTTCCCCTTAAATGCAGATACAGAAGCTGCGAGTCAGAAGCTTCAGCGTCCTTAAATAATAGCGAGCTGCAGCTCTTCATGTGACACAGACAAGGTGTTATGTGCAAAACCGAAACATGACATGGAATTAATCTATTCCCACATCTAGTGATCCACCTGACCTGCTCACCTTCACGGTCCAGAAGTCACATGACAGCAGGAGGATGATGGTGACCATGCAGGCAATGAAACGACTGCTGAAGATGTCACACAGTAAGTAGACCAAGATGGCACTTGTTCGGAAGAAGAGATGGAAGAACGAGACCATCGGATGTCTGCAACACAGGTGTGATAATAAAACAAGGCGTTTGGTCAGAACAGGGCAGTCACTGAGGACAGAAGTAATGGAGCATATCTCACCTTATTTTGGACCTTCTTGCTCCTGTGTTACCGTCATCTTCACCAAAAAGAGGAGCGTCTTGCGAGTCCTGTTAACATACAAATCAGGTTAACGCTGAAGCTAATCTTCCACATATTTGTTTCCACGGCTGAGTTTGTCATTTCAATCACATCAAGTCACAAATATGTATCGGTTAAGACGAGTTACACTGTATTCAAAAGACAATACCGTTTCTGAGTTATAACAAAAGTCAATTTAGCATCGATCACCTGTCTCAGCATGTTGGAAGTTGGGGATGTATTTCCTGGTGACGTGGTTGTAAACAAAACCGTATGCGAAGGACCCAAAAGAAGGGTGGCTTTAAATGCGCCTGACTCAAAGGTAAGACTCACAAATCTGCACAAATACATAGCAATTTCTGCTTCTTCAATACAGTCAGTGGATTTATGTCACATGACATTGTTCCAGTGTAGATTAATGCTTTTATTTCAAGCTTGTAAACTTTTCTAAAACTATGGGAGAGATTGTATTTAATGTGTTTAGTTAAGTGACTATTTCAGAAAGGAGATGCTTATGACTTCTGGTGACTAGTAGTTCTCTTGAATACCTATGTTGAATACACTTATTGTAAGTCGCTTTGGATAAAAGCGTCTGCTAAATGACTGTAATGTAATGTAATATTTCTGTAGGTTTTGTTGGATTCATTTTTTTTTTAAACACAATTTTTTGTATTTTGTACAAAATCACACCAAAGTGACACCTATTTCAACCAGTTTAAACTTTATGAACTTAAATTATTTTTAAAATGCTGTTCTGTTTAAGTAATAAAGTTTGATTAAAACAATATAAATAGAAGGATGTGCATAATCCAGGTTTAAATAGTGGCCTATCAACAATAAGGTAACAAATCTATTACCACCAAAAACCCTTTTCAGAATAGCATGCAGTAGATTCAGAGCCCCAAAAGAGATAGTAATTAGGGTTGCAACCAACAAATACTTTCACAATCCATTAAGCTACTTATTATTTTGTTGATTAAATCAATTAATCATTTGCTCTACAAAATGTCCGGAAAAAAAAAATTGGGTACTACAAATAATATTTTTATAATAATGATAATAAATGACAACACAAGCCTTTTCTTACGCAACATACTGCAATGCTTGCCTTTATTTTGTGTGTGCAGAGGCTGAAGCATAGAACATGTCATACAAGATTAGCTTCGCAATCATTTTTGACTTCTGAAAATAATATTTTGAATACATTTGAATTGTTACATATACAGGTTTTAACATCATAACAGACATTGTTTGACAAATTTATAGAGAAAAAACAAAGAATCGTAAAAACAAACGATAATTTATACAAAACAGCTTTAAAACGTCAAAACAGTCGGCTGTCGTAAGCTCCTGCAGCGCTATGAGGTCAGAAAAACCTCAAACAGACTGGCGACTGAATGCATGCGGTAAAAGATCCCAAAGGGAAGTCCAATGTTTACAATCGAAGCCCACATGTTGAATTTGTAGAATTCCGTTTCAGTGTCGTGGTCGAACTGTGGACGAGCGCCGAAAGCCGGCATGATCCAGAGCTGTCAAAGACAAAAAGCAGAACAGTTTTAGCATTTGGTGAATTTTTTTCAAGCAGTAACTTTGAGAGTGTAAGGGAGGACGTTACTCACTATGATGTTGCCCATCAGCAGAAACGCACAGACTTCCTTCAAAACCCGTCTCTTCCACAACAGTCTGGGCCTGTGCTCGGCCGTGTGTCCGTGCAGACTGTGTGCTGTGAGCTCCGGGCTGGGCTTTGCGTCCATGTCCGATCCTTCATAGGTGCTCAGCTCTTTGCCCGGCTGCAGAACATATGGATTTGCAACCACAGTGACCGGATGCACCTCGTGGAAGGGCTCCCGATGAAGCCCTTCGATGATGAAAAAGTTTTGCAGGCCGAGTTGGATCACCATCAGGATGGCCCAGGTCAGGTTGAGCCTGTTCAGGTAGCCCTTGGCTCCAGTTGCAGCCATCGCTATGATGGTGAAGTAGCTGATGATGAACTGCCCCAGCGAGGCTCCAACCAGCAGCCCCACGTCCAGGCTCCGTGTGGGGTTTTTCTCTAATACGTGCTCTCTGTGGTCCACCTTGAAGATGGCACAGCCGATCACGGTGGAGACAGACATCAGGCTCACTATCACTATATTCATGACAAAGTGCATCATCACTGCTCTGTCTCTCCGGTCATCATCACTATCTCCGCTACCCATCTCCATCTCGTATACGATGAAGGTTGCCAGGCCTGACGCCACTAAGAGAAATCCTGCCACAGGACCGATAAATACATCCTTCAGACGGAATTTGATGTGGTGATCGTGTTCTTCTGTTACTCTGCCCACATTTTTCCACATGACGTATGCCATGGCTGAGGCAAAGAGACTGTACTCAATGTTGAAGGGGTACAAGTAGTAGTAGGCCTCCTTGAAGATACTACATGACGTGTGGCTGCACTTGCAGGCGTCGTCTCCATAACCCGCTGTAAGACATGACGGGGCACAGGTAGACAGAAGTATTAAGTTGTGGTACTTTACTCAGTACTATATCTGCTTTGATTGATTGATCTGCTTTAATTACCTTTATTGATGTACAGGCTTCGTCCTGAGAGTTTAGTGTCGTTGCTCGGATATTCGGGAACTGTTGTTTGGTGGATGGACTCCTCGGTGACCGCAGACATCCACACGACTAGGTTTGTGGAGAGGGTGAGCATCAGCCCACAGCTAAACAAGAAGACCAGAGGGAAGCAAAAGGAAATAATGATCAGACTAAAACAGTGTTGAATTTTTTTATTTTTTTTAATGATCTGCTGTATTTCTCAGATTTATACTAAAGGACATGCTATACTATGACTTTTTTATGACTTTTTTCGACATGATATAGGCTACTATGACTTTTTATGACTTTTTTCTCCATACCATACTATCACTTTTTTATGACTTTTTCGACATGCTATACGATGACTTATTTATAACTTTTTCGACATGCTTTACTATGACTTATTACTTTGTTCATCATGCTATACTTTGACTTTTTTATGACATTTTACGACATGCTATTGTAGAAGAAAATGTTATATCTTTAAGTTGTATTAACTGTATTCTTTATATTGCCTTTGTATTCCTGCCCGTTCTGTCTGTAACAGTACCTCTGTCCAGACAGAAACTAGACAGTTTAGAGCAGACCTGGGCATTGTACGGACCGCGGGATGATTCTGAATTAGAAAATAAAACATATTTTCTAATTATCTTATGGGTGGACTAAAACCGCATTGCTTTTATTTTGAAGCCCATTTATTCTCACAGTGCACGCAATCGTGCACGTCAACTGTGCACGTGAAATGCGTGTGATTGACAACCTGTCTTCTTTCCTTGTCACCCCTGAAAAATGCGAACATGTGGGCTCATGCCAAAAAGAGGAAAGTGGTGCCGAAAGCAGAACTTTCAAACAAATATGGACTACTAATGTTTACTACTAATGTTTACTACTAATGTTTACTACTAATGTTTACTACTAATGTTTACTACTAATGTTTTCTTTACTGAAGTCAAGGCTAAACCTGTGTGTTTGGTTTGTGGGGAGCATGTCGCCGTGTTTAAAGAGGACAATTTTCTTTTCTTTCTTTTTTTTGCACAGTTCTGAAAACATTAAATGTTTAATATAGGCATGTAAAGTCAAAAAGGCTACAAAACTGGGACACTTTTCTTTACACAGTTACACAGTTCAGTGACATGTCTTGTTTATTTTGGCTACAAAGATGATGTGATGTCTTTAGAAAGCTAAGAAAATCCTTGTTTCAATAGTATATGAAACTCAAAATGCCCTTTGTTATTAATGTGACTGAAAATGAGTCAAATGTTTCACATTTTGTTTATCATTTTGGAAATTCTATTTGAATAAATGATATTTTTGAAAGCTAACCTCACCTTTTAATTGCCAAATAATAACATACACTCTTACCAGCGGTCAAAACAATGCCATTTACTGCTTTTTATATAGAAATAAAATGTATATTATGCATAATTGAGTTCGGCATTTTGGCCCGGCCCTCCAAAATATTTTCAGTTGCTCATTTGGCCCCCTGGGAAAAATAATTGCCCACCCCTGGTTTAGAGCTAATACAACTGCTCAATATGTCGATCGACAGAAATAAATATATACACTAATAGTTAAAGTCTTTTAAATTAGGCGTTTTGCGATATTAAATATAATGTGAATATGTACTGGTAGTCTAAGTCCTCTGTGATCTGACGCTCTTTGGCTTTTTGAGTGTTAAAACATGTCATCTTGAGCTCTCGGGAATTGTGATTTTTTTTGCATTATATTTGACATTTTATCAGCCAAATGATTAATCAACAAATCAAGAAAATAATCTGCATAACGATCAATTATTAAAATAATCGTTGATTGCAGCACTCTTGCAGATAAGTGTAATACAAATAAAAGTAAGAATTGCACATTTTCAAGGTTTGCAAATGAGGAGAAATGTCTGATTTTGACAGTGAAACAACATCAGCACTGTGGCTTCAAAATTCAATTCTAGAGGAGAAGAGTTGTGTTTTGTAGATAGCCTGAAAGACAGTGAGAGTGGCCCATTCATTACCTACCGTGTAATGTTTCTATGTAGCTGCACACAGTCCTTGGCGTGCCTCCACAAAAAGCATGTCTGTAAATTGATTGCACAATTGTATTAATACTTTTGCAACGTTTAAAGACTTGAGTGAATGAATCAATGTCTTTGAAATATGCATTTTACCTGCACCAGTACGAAGACAAGTTGCACAACAGGAAATGCAACCTTAACAGCAGAATCGCAGTGGAGGTAGCCCGCATAGCTGGCTATCTTGAAGATATCCATGATGATGCTGAGCAATCCAAATAGCACCAGGCCCACTGAAGGAGCAAAGAGCAAAACATGAGTTGAACATTCTCAGCAAATAAAAAAAAAAACACTTTCATTCTAAAGAAGTACAACCCCCTTTCACTTACCCCGGAGCCATACAGGTCCAGCATGGCCATCTTTGTAATCAACTGCGTTTTCATTCCTGGCCGTGTAGATGACATAATAAATCATCCAGATGGAGGTGAGGATGAGGAGGATGATGATGAAGACCTGCAGGTCAGAGCTGCCGATCGTCACGCTGTTGTTGGCGCTGCCGCTGACCAAGGCGCAGCCCAGGATCAAGATGTTCACACAAATGATCCCAGACAGCATCCATCCCCAATTTCGACCCCTCTCCTTCAGAGCTCCAGCGGGAGGGACGTTCAGGTCGGGCTCGCATGTGCTCTCCGCTGGACTGGGCACATTGATGGTGTTGGACAGGTGGGCCTCCTCGGTCTCCCTGTCTTTGGCCGTCATCCTGCATGGTTCACAGGGAGGGCCATCGGTCAAACAGTCGCATGGATAGCCCGTGTTCAAACACATCCTTCTCTCCACTAAGACCTATTCACAAATGAGTCGTTTGCTTGCATCTGGTTCCGTGTGAGACTTTACAGGTTTAACAGCTACACCCACTTATTAATTGTCCCAAGCGAAACCTCTCCACGGACACAAAAGAGTAAAAAAAAAAAAAAAAAAAAATCAGCATTCTCCAGGCTCTGTTTGACCAAGCAATGCATGTTAATAGTGCTGTATTGAATGAGATTCCACACACATGTCTGCATGGATAAGCTGTGAGGGAAAGTCCTCTACACTATCCCTCTCCATCTCTGATTAAAAAAAAAATCTATAACACCAGGTGAAATAGGCTATAATAACGTGCATGTAAAAAAAAAAAAGCTATTGTGACAATCCGACAAAAGCAGTGACCTTCTTATAGTGAATGTATAGGTTTTAGGATACCTGTAAACCTACCTGATGCAGTGTGATCCTGAGAAGCAGTCCGAGCCGTCAAGGTTTTTATATGCCGTCAAAAACACCGTGGTTTACTGTACAGTCATAAATGTCAATAAATCTGTTATGAACAACATCATATTATTACCAAACACAGCGTGTTTTGCACACAATAGATGTTTCCACGAAAAAGCCTTTCTCAGGAATTACAAGAAACCGGTTCCTTTTCATATAAACAACATTTATTTGATATGATACGATACATTTGTAATCCAGGGCTTTTTGTTGTAGAAGTCTTAACACAGTATGCCTCAAAATAAATGCTAAAGTAAGGAAAAACAACACTGCATTGAAAAAAAATCATTGTATTTTTGCATTTATTTATATTTTAGGGACTTTATGAGTTGTGTTGTGTTGTGTTCTTCAACCTGATGCCCTTTTTTGCTGGATCTGACCACATGCAGCTACATCACAATCTAAACATGATCTAAATTCTCTAAACAGGCGTAGCATGTCTCACTCTCTTATCTTTTTTGATTCAGTGCTTGAAGGGGAATACTTCCAGTTCTCTAATGCTATTGCTCAATGAATAAATGTGCCTCTGCATCTTGTCTCTGCAGAGCGCCTGAGGTGTAGAACATGAAAGCCTGGCCGCTGTCTGTCACCATTGTTATGTAAGTTTCAATTGGGTAGTTTGTCTGAGAACTTCAGTCTCTCTGCTTATTTCAAAAAAGATAATGTATGTCCTTTTCATCAGGGCGTGTCTGAGAGTAGAGGGGCTTTTTCATTGCAACACTCCATGAACTCTTTTGTCTGCAAACATGTTGCTTAAAAAAAATCCCACTGTTTTAAAGTGAGAACAATGGTTTATTGTAAAGAACGCTGACAAACAAATACCTGGGATTGACTCTGCCTCTTCCTTATTTGTCACAAGGAGATATCTGGTTATACTTGTATGTTCTCAAATGTCACAAGTTTGTACAAGAAATGTTTCCAGATTGAATAGAAACCTAAAATGTTAATATTCCACCAGATGCATTGACATTGACTGAATAAGTGCAAACTACATCATGCAAAATGACAAGTTGCATCAACACCTGTAAACAAAAACGTAATAATATGATCTTTATGAAAGTAGGATTAATTGCAGGACTATTGGATTAAACTGCAATAGTTTTAGCTGGATGGACCTGATAAACTTGTATCTGAGTGGATATCAGCATTCAAGATATTGTTGTTTTTTTTACTTTATTATTGAGATTATTTAGATACACCAGACTAGAGATCAATGGGGACATCATTAAATCTAAATAACTCGACAGTTAGGGGCACAACATCCATTACTCTTTGCTATTTAATGACTCATATTGTCTATTTGTTGTTTTATGTTGAAGGTCTTTTTTGGTCCACCTCGGCCACCGGGAGCACTGTTACCCACACACTGGGTCGCACCGCGGCGTCCGTGGATACCACCGACGCTCCTCCACCGATCAGGAGCGACTGGCTCCGGCGAAACTGCGGGACGCACTGGCACTTCCGCCGGCCGGCTCCCACTACATCGCCGCATGACGACGGCGATGATGATGGTGGTGGTGGTGGTGGTGGTAATGAAACGGAATGGAGTCGAGCAGGGTGGATTAAGTCTGCACAATGAATGACAGGTACCACAAAGCGGCCCGGGATGGCTACCTGGACCTGCTGAAGGAGGCGACTCGGAGGGATCTCAACGCGCCGGATGAGGATGGCATGACACCGACGCTGTGGGCTGCTTATCACGGCAACCTGGAGGCTCTGCGGCTGATCGTGGCGAGGGGGTGGGTAGAAAGCTGCTAGCTGTATGACTTGTCATTAGGGCGTCTGTGTGTGTGTGTGTGTTTGTGTACAACTATGTCCATCTTCAGTCAGTCATACTGGGGAGTAAACATTTTAGAGCAAAGGTGAAGTATTGTATCAATTTCCTTTCATATTACAAACAGTTAGCGGTGTCAGATTGGGCAGAAATAGGTAAACAATAACCCAAAATGACCTTATTTATTAGAAATTATAAGATAAAATAAGATTGCAATGTTAAGTGCATGTTTTCCACTTGTCAAATTTAGCAACTAAAGTAACAATACACCAGTAGCAATGTAGGTCATCCTTTTACTGGGTCCAGCATACCCAGGGGAGAGGAAGGACCCTGACATACTACCAACACCATAACCTCAGGCTTTGCTCCTGGCTAAGAAGAGCCCTTTTACCTGTTTGGTAACTATTCAGTTGTATTTGGGAATGTCTGAAACATACCCATGTTAGGCTAGAAAGTGAATCTTATTTCTGCACATATTTATCAACAGGCCTATGGACCATTTCAGTGACATTTCAGTGAGGGCAATATTTGCATCATACATTTTAGACTGATATTAAACATTTTGAACTAAATTTAGCTTCCACCAGATATTTTCTTTTAACTTCATGATCATCTGAAAGATCATTACCAATATATCATAGCATGAGATAGATGGTCATTTTGTAAAGCCACATAGTACTATGGACTGTGTAATATTTAGCACCTCTATGGCATTTAACACGACACTGTTCATGAAAGCACCTTTACATGGTCATTGAGATACTAATACGACTAGTAAAAAAATGTTATGCAAGTCCTACATTCAGTGACAGTTTTTTACTGTATAACAGCCAGAACATCAATGTTTCCCCATAAAGAGTGATATAAGACACACATTTTTACTCATTCCTGAATCATTAACTTAATGTAATAGGAAACATTTCATTTCATAATTTCTAACTACCAATATGATATCATCAAAGGCAAAAGAAAACCATTCATCAAATTAACAGCAGATAATTTACGGAGGCTTCGTCATGGTATAAATGCTGGCTTTACTCCAGCATAGTGTGCAAATGTTATTGGTAGCCATGAGCAGCCCATTCCTCATATTTTCTGGCTGACCTGGTTTGCTGTCAGCCAGAAAAATGGGGCCCATTATGAATCTGCTTAATTGAGCAGAGTTTGTGAGCGATGTACTGTAAAAGTGAGACAACATCATTCATCAGTGTTTGGTTTATTGAATGCAAAATATCTGACTTGAGGACATTTATTTTTACAGTTATCTTCAAAACACACAGGCAACGAAGGAGTCTACTTGATAATACTAAATTCACTATTTCCCACGGAATAAGTGTAAACAGGCCTCCTGAGGCATTCTGCTGCCAAGAACATATATTCCTGCATTTAAGGCACATAAAGTCCTGATTGACATGAGGTACTAAAATTAAACATTAATAGCTGCAATAATGTTCCACCAAGGCACAGAACTCGTGAGACCTTGGGATATAATGAAGATAAGTTTAATATTGCTTGACGATGTCATGGGAAAGATGCCATGCAGTGCTATCTTTGGCAAGTATATTGCACCGGGCGGCCTGCAGTAACATCAAGCTGTCATAGGGAGTGAAGATGCAAACCACCCATAATGTGATAAAGAACAGGGAAGGGATAAGTAGGCAGAACTATTACCACTGCAGTCAGCATACTAGGACAGACATAAATTATGACACATAAAGCTGTCACATTAGATGGTCTCTACTACAAGCATATTGTATAATCTGAGGGGTGATACATATTTCTTCTTAAAATTGAAATTAAACATAGATAATGCTGTTTATCTTTCTTTATCATCAGTTTATAGCATTTTATATCCCTCCATGTAGATCAGCGCAGGAATAACAGTGCAATTCCTTTGTTTGATTATTTGTTTTATTGTCATTTTCGGGGCTGTTTGCAACATGCTATCCATCATGCACACTGATGACAACCATTTCACTACATTTGAACTCAAGTACCTGGTCCTAAGGCTGCTTTCTCTTTCTGATTTCGAAGCCAATCCAATGCAGACAAAAAAAGAGCAAGGGGGCTGAAATCAGAATGAGACTTCACATCGCTGCCCAGGTTCGGTCTGGCACAGCTGACAGACATTTCCTTCAAAAACCTTACAACGCAATCCATCAATAATACATTTCACCTTCGACAGTAGCTTCACATTCATCGTATCAAATATTCAGCAGACTGTACGAGGCTACATTGGAAGACAGGGACAAGACACAAGACAGTTCAGTAAACATGTAATTTCAGGGAGTGTCAACCCATACAGGTGACTCTATACTGAAAATATAAACATTTTTTAAGTTTAAATGTTTTTCAAAATATTTAGTTGTGATGGACAAGCGGTATACCATTAATAAATCCTGTTGTTTTTTTAAACAATATTATCAGTTGATAATAAGATGTGAAAATGAAACAAATGAGCAAACACATGAGCTTGCATACTGTAGATTTGCGTAGCATGCTCATGATGGGAAAGAAAAGTAAGAAAGCTCCATACACATCTGTCCTCCACATCATCCAAACAGCTGTGATACTGTTATGTTTTGACTTGAGGAATTAAGCGTGACATCACCAGCCATGCACAGTTGTGCTTTTTGAGTCAAGCGCAACCTATTAGGCCTCCCCTGAAACTGGATACAGGTAGAGTAGCAGTGGCACTGGCAAGCATGTGGTCATGTTACAGAAAAGGCAGCAACAGTGCAGCACACAGAGAGGTAACCCTAAGGTCGTGGACTGTTAGCCAAGGGTAAACATTGCTTATAGTTTCAGTTATGGCCCCTGCATAATAGTATATTCCCTTTGACAGATTGTTTTATTTGGACCCTCTATTTGCCAAATGGTCAAAGACTCAAAAAATGAATTGCCTATAAGATCTACTGTTTTGTTGGTTTTCTAAAAGGGCGATGTGGTGTTCAGACTATAAATTATTAAATAAGGCCCCATTAACAACCCACGGATGGCAGGTCAGTGCTGAAAACATAATCAAAAGATCATATGCTTACTCATGAGTGAGTCATCTAAACAGAGGGGCCAAGGATGGAACCGCTATCCATAACCTTGCTGACAGTCTGAACAAGAACTGGAGACGTTTATTTAGTTAATCTGAAGTCACTTGAGTTAAAATATTCTATATAACATCTTTCTGTTGGCCCACAGAGGAAACCCTGACAAGTGTGACATATGGGGGAACACACCGCTCCACCTGGCAGCTGCCAATGGTCACCTCAACTGCCTTTTCTTTCTGGTGTCTTTCGGTGCCAACATTTGGTGCCTGGACAACGACTATCACACGCCACTGGACATGGCCGCCACAAAGAACCACATGGATTGCGTCCGCTACCTGGATACCATCGCCACCAAGCAGACAGGCCTCAACACGAAGCTGGTCAGCAAGATGAGGGACCGGGCGTTTCGTGAAGCAGAGCGGCGGATCAAGGAGTGTGTGAAGATGCAGAAGAAACACCACAAACGCATGGAGCGGAGGTTTCATAGGGAGACCTCTGAGGCTTCGGCTTCAGATGTCATGAGCTTTTCCAGTTACACCAGCAGCTCCATTAGCCACAAGCTGCACAACTTAAATGCAACCACAGTCAGTGTGCCATATTCCCAGGTCAGCATTTTTTACCTATCTATTCTATTGTTTTGCCTGTTCGCATAGTTTATTGCATGTTTTTTTTTGTTCATTAACTATATATTTTTTGCATAGTACATGTTACAACTATAAAAAAGTTTTTCAATCCCTACTCCTAAATGCATAACGACACTAAGCTATATGCTAACATGGTCACAGTGAAATGCTAACAATTATGTTTAACAGGTAGGCTATACTTTTTGTTGTATACCAAGATGTTAATCATCTTAGTTTAGCATGATAGCATGCTAGCATTTGCTAATTAGCAAAATTATAACTGAGGTTGAAAGGATCATTGCTAGTTTAATAATACAGATTCTGCATTATGGGATGCATTATAATTATTACCGGAAGCGTTCTGATTACCGTTTTTAGTCTGAGTGGTATTGACCAATCACGTTTGAGCAGGCTTTTGTTCAATGCAGGTAAACCGTCCATGTGGAGATCAAAAGAGGCTGAATGCATTGGCTTAAAAGCAATCTGGGAATCCAAAGGCTACCATCTGATGAGGATTTATCTTTTTATTGGTTTAAAATTAGCTTGTAAACTGACTACTTGTGGGAATTTTGGCCTGACATTGCTTTGGAGGGGAAGCAAAGGGTTCACCAAAGTTGTTACAATCCATCATCTGGGCACCATGAATGTCGGTTCAAAATGTCAATGCAGTCCATCCAAAAGCTGTCACGAAATGTCATTAAAAAACGAGAATGTCAACTGCATGGTGGTACTAGAGGGAATTAGACGGATCACCAACGTCAGTTGTATACATCCTCCAGGGACCATGAATTTCAGTACCAAATTTTATGACAATCCATCCATTGTATTTTAGTGTTTGACCTACTGAAATAACCCACTAGCAATAGCCAGTTTGACATGAATTATAACCAGAATTTTAGTCATTTGAGATTGTGGCTAATTGCTGTATTTATTCATGTCCTGTTAGGCTACTCTTCATGCCACAAACCGAGGGAAGACAAAGATTCAGAGGAAGCTGGAGAAGAGGAAGCAGGGAGATGGGACATTTAAAATCTACGAGGACGGGAGGAAGAGCGTTCGCTCCCTCTCTGGACTTCAGCTGGGCAACGATGTCATGTTTGTCAAACAGGGGACTTACGTCAACCCAAAGGACCGTGGCCGCCGCAATGTCCGTGACATGTTCCCCAGAGAAAACTACGATGCCATTTCACGTGCCATTAGTGAGCCGGACCTCCACGGGCCCGACGTGGACTACTCTGAGATCAGCACAGACTCGGGACACGACTCCCTGTTCAATAGGCCCGGTTTGGGCACCATGGTCTTTAGGAGGAACTATGTGAGTGGGGGGATGTTTGACATCGGTGGTCGGGATGAGGACAGTGCAGACCGATCAGGCAATAACGTGCGTTTACGCAGTCGGCTGCAGCATTACCCGAGTGCAGATGAAGACAGCATCGGCAGTGCACGCAGCCTTCAAGAGAGGAATGTGGAGGAGCTGCCCTGGGAAGACGTGGAATTAGGGCTGGACGATGATGATGAGGCCACCACGAGTCCTCTGGAGGTCTTCCTCGCCGCACAGAGCATGAGTGACTTCTTCTCCATTTTCAAGAGGGAGAAAATTGACCTTGAAGCACTGTTGCTGTGCTCTGATCATGACCTTAAGAGTATCCACATCCCCTTAGGCCCAAGGAAGAAGATCTTAGATGCCTGCAAGAGACGGCTGGAGACCATAGAGGACCCGGACTGCATTGAGGACACAGAGCTGTGAGTGACAGGATTTTCAGTTATACAGTGTTGTGAGGAAATATCTGGGCATATAGTTTGTTGTGCTGTGTTTGCTCTCCAACCCGAATCATCTTCAGTTACAAACCATTTCTTCTATTGTCTTCATTCTGTCCTGCAGATAATAAACGTTGCTGTAGATGGGCCCTCCTGCTATGTGCTCATCCAGGCTTAAAGGTCAGTGGAGCATTGTGGAGTCACGTATGGACAGGGAGGGCGCAGTGATTTACCTCTCCTGGTTCCTCATTGGTAACAAAGCAGAAAGGACACTGTCAAGAGGAATATGTCAAGCAGGAAGAGACGAGTGTGAGACAAATCCCTTACAGGATCCTTTTACAGCGTATTGTCAGCCTCAGGAGGATCACTGTAGATATCTCTTTGTGTCGGTTGGTTGGAGTCCCCTCCACTGCATGTGAACAAACTGAAAGGCAATTATCAGAGTGCAGTGTTCACTGTATGCCATTTGACATAGTGAACAGAGAATTGATGCCCCTGTGGGGTAAATCCTACCACCTCATGTGCCTGCATTGCTCGTGCCTGTGCATTTGCTTAAAAGTGTCTTTTGTCTCAAATAGCTTTGACATTAACCTCATTCTAACTTTATTAGTAACTGTTTTATTTGCAATAGTCTAGGTAACATTTTCACCCAGAGTAACTCGACTGTTTCTTTACTAATATTCCATCTCTGTACATGTTTACATACAGCAAGCCATGTCAGTCCAAGTGTGGCTCACTGGCAATGCAGGCCAATTGTTTATTGAAATGACTGTTATGATTATCTGTAGAATGTAAAAGCACAATATCTTTAGATCATTTTATGAGACACATTATAGCATGTTGCAGTTCAATATTTTGCATGTTCAGTCCATACGGATTTATAAACCTTTGTATATCACTTGTGTCAGTTTTGACAATATGACAGTCTTCCAACTGAGTTTTTTTTTTTAATAACATCTACACAGGAGCATATGTTGATGTTTATAATCAAAATTTAACATTCAGGTGGATTTAAAATAATAAATACTAATGTTTTAATGCTGTAAATGACTTAACAGATATAGATTCATATGTTTTGCTTTCTTCACTGCACTCTACTTACTATATTTCATCTACAGAGTAGCTCAAATTGAAGATGCAGGGTAAACTATATGCCTTTATTAAGGACCATAGTTACCATTGAAGTCACGTCTTCAATCACATTTTGGGGGATTTAATGATTCTATGTGGTTCTATGATTACACACATATAACACATTTATTAGGGAATACTCTGATGCTTTACAATATTCAAAATTGGAGCTTGCTCTTCAAAGCTTTTCAACTTTTTGGGATAAAAGGAATTTAGTATAGCTTCCACAAGAACTAACAACCATAAAACTAAGTATTCTGTGGTTAAAGTGCATGGAAGGCTCTGAAAAAACATGTAGATCATGTTCGTATGTTGATACACATTTAATTAAACAATTAAATGGAAAATAGGAGGATATTAAAAAAAGGACATTTCTATATAGTTTGGTTGGTAGTAAAGCTCTACTATAAGATATACTATACTCACTCATTAATGAACCAAACATGTAAATAAATTGAGTTCCTATTAATGCATAGTGTAACTAATATTCACTATTTGTATGTAGTCATGATTTTTACAGGTCAGTGTGAATCCTGTCTCAGTTGCTGCCTGTTTACAAAGACATCATTTGCCAAGAGTTTGGTATGTGTGAGGTAGACGAGAGAGAGAGAGGCAGACCCAGAGAACGGAATATTCTTGTTTTGGCATCTTCAGCCATAGTGATAATCCTCGCATTCTGCTTACACACCGAGACCAAGTGTCACTGTTTCCTCTGTACACAAAGTCAGGAAGTTTTACTGTAGATAAGTCGCACTGTCTGGAAGCGCCATGCCTCTTACGTAACATTGTTATCAGAAGGAAACAGTGTGAAACTCCCACATGGATCCTGTAGCAGCACTAAACTATCCATAATCTACTTTACATAGACTTTACTGATGTTTTTAATCAAACCATTTCTCTTATTGGTGACAGAAGCCAGACACAACTGTTTTCTTATCACCATTATTGTTGAAAGGAACCCTTAAAACCAACTTTGCCAGAGAATGTAAAATCAGTAAACAAGTCATTAACTCAGGGAGGATGTCCATTTCCCTCCCTGGCTTGGTCATAATATGCTCGTCATTTCCTCCCCTCATCTGCGTAATCTGCTGTGTTTTAAGCTTTGTGAGGTTGGATACAGAAAGAAGAAAAGAGTTAAACAAGGGAGGGGTGAAAAATGAGAAGGCTGCCGCTGGTATTCTATTATTTCCTTATGCACTCTGAGGGTCTTTAGATCTCAGAAAAGGCAGGAAGAAGCAGCTGTTCAGTGTGGAGTAACTTGTGACCTTCTAAAGCTCAACCAAATCAAGTTTAAGGTGACTAGGGGAGCACTGTCAAACATGGCTACTCTCAGCAGTAATGATGAGGAGAACTTGAAGGAGAGTCAGCACAACGTGGACGTAAAGGAGGAGCCGAGGGATCCAGCCACCGAGACGCCCGACACGCTGCTCCCTCAGGATGTGTTATGTGATTCCTGCATGGACAGCCCCAGCAAGGCCCTAAAGTCCTGCCAGACCTGTCTGGTTTCTTACTGCGAGGCCCATCTTAGACCCCATCTGGAGAACGCCAAATTTCAAAACCATCGTCTGGTGGATCCCCTCCACGACATCGATTGTAGGACTTGTGAGGTTCATCAACGTCCTCTCGAGCGCTTCTGTCTGATGGATGGCTGCTGTGTGTGTCTGGACTGTGAGAACCAGGAGCACGAAGGTCACGCGACTGCATCTGTCGGGGAGGCACGGACACAGATCGAGGTCCTAACAACACAATACATCAGCATTTTCTTTTTCAAATTTGCTTGCAAGTTTAAAACTATTTCCTTTTATCATCTCAAAAGGGCTGAAACATATTCATTTATGATATGTCATTAATAGTCGTATTTTTGCAGCATGTGTTGCAGTTCTGTTTGTGATGATTGTTTGTGCTGTAGACTGAGCTGCAGAAGAAACAAAAAGAGATCAGTCAAAGTGCCTCAGCAGCTGAGATAGCAATTGGAAAGCTACAGAGTAACAATGACTTTATTAAGGTATGTTTATGTAAATTTGCATAAATTTAACACACAGTGCTTTGGATTTCATTTCTTTTCTTTTCCCTCTTGGCCTTAAGTCGTCAGTGCAGGAGGTTTGTGTTAGTGTTGAACAGCAGTTTGCCAGGCTGCAGACAACCGTGGAGGAGGCCAGAAAAGGGGTGGTGGATGTGCTGGAGGGAGAGCAGAGAAAGGCCCTCAGACAGGCAGAGGGCATCCAGGCACATCTGGAGCAGAGGAAAACAGAGCTGATGAAAACTGTGTCCCAGATGAACAAACTGTCTCGGAGCAAGTCTGATGTAGACTTCCTGCAGGTACAAAATGTCTGAAATATTTGAGATTATAATAAACAAGTCTCATGTCTCATATGATCACAGACAAAGTTTATTTTGGATGCCTGTGTGTTTACAGTGTACACACAGAAGGAATTTCATCTCTGCAGTTATTTAACAGAGAAAAGTTCTGGATCACAGAAAAAGAAGTTGCATTTATTTAACACTTCATTTTGCGATGTTAATACATGTAACTTTTGTTTTGCTTGTTCCAGGAGTATTCAGAGTGGAAGAAAGGCGTTGCAGATGTATGTCTGCCGAGTCCCTACATCAACCGCATGGCCCATCTAACCTCTTTCGTCCAGGGAGTGACTGATTCTACCCAGGAGCTGTGTGACCTAATCCTCTCCTCCTACAAGGAAAAACTGAAGCATATCTGTGAAAGTGGTGAGTGTATATAACATTCTATACCTGACATTACATCTTATGGTTCCTCATAGAGAAAACAGATTCAGACATGCTTTCTTCTTCTTTCTTGTTAGGTGCTCTTTTTAGTCAAGCCATGGCTGTAGACTTTAAATCTAAATCTTTTTTACTCAGCTCCATTTGTCTAAAACAGCTCTACCAGCACATTCAATTGTACAAAATAAAATTCTCATGTCTTAAAATACTAAATAATCTCTCTGCAAGTAGGCACTAAATCCCAGATGCCAGAATCTGAACATTCACGCCTGCCTGATCCTGAGACGCGAGAGGACTTTTTGCAATGTAAATACACTTTTCGGTATATTTTGTTCTATGTTTTCTGTTGATCGATTTGTCTTCACAAATTCTATTTCCCATGTGTTGTAGACACAAGGAGCTTGACCTTTGACCCAGACACCACCCATCATTTCCTACGTGTAACGGAGGACAACAGAAAGCTGACCAACACCAGCCCATGGCGGCACAGCTACCCAGACCACCCTAGTCGCTTCAAGTACTGGCGTCAGGCCACAACTTCAGACAGCCTTTACCTTGGGAGGCACTACATTGAAGCTGAGCTGGGTGGGGAGGGGGCACATGTGGGAGTCACGTACAACTGCATCGACTGTAAGGGAGAGCAAAGCACCAGCTGCATCACCGGGAACGACTTTTCCTGGTGCGTGGGAAGGAACAGCCGAGGTTTCTCTGCCTGGCACGCCGGTGTGGAGACGCCCTTGGATATCACTGATATTACAACACTTGGCTTGTATGTCAACTTTCCCCGAGGCTCTGTGTCTTTTTATGATGCCAGCGGCCCTATGAAGCTGCTCCACATGTACAACGCTGATTTCATGGAGCCCTTATATGTTATAGCCTGGCTGTCAAAAAAAGACAATGTAGTTTCTCTCGTTTAATGTGAAATTATGTAACAAATGATCATCTGCCTTTACTGCAAGTTCGTTAAAGATATATTATTGTGTTATAAATGTTTATTGAGGTTACATAACAAGGTATATAAAGTTATGGTACATATGGAGGATATTTTCACATACATGTCATTGAAGGTTAAATTTACTACAATCTAGTGGTAACATAAAATGTAAGAAACCTGTGCAGCAGTAAGCGTGTTAGGAATTTACTGCAGTTTTATTGCAACTATATTGCAAAGTACAGAGTCTGCCAACAATTCTTTTATTTGTTTTACAAGTGCATTTGCTGAATTATTATATAGCTATAAGAGGATTTATTGTTTATGAAGGGACTGTAAAATCATCAAGTTAATACAAAAGTACTTTGGGAATCATTAACCTCCTGAAAGTGTACTGCAGTCAAGATCAGGCATTAAAATCAGTTTCATTCTCGTCATAAACTGGATTTACAAAGTGCACACCCGTCTGAGACAAGGAGATTGAATGATTTGTTTCATCCGCATACACGCCAGGAATATCAGGCAGCATGTTCGGCCTGTCGAAAATGGGATTGTCAAAGCCGTGGTCGATGGGCCCGTCAAGGTCATCACTTTTTCTCATCAAGCTGCTCAGAGACGGCAGCGACGGCAGCGACGGCGCGACGGCATTGATGACGGCATTCGAACAAAGCCCTTCCAAATCAGGGCCCCTACAACGATGATTGTAATCATAATCAAAACTCCGAACACAGCTCCAACCACCGTCCCAGCACTTCCCCCAGTCTGATCACTGCTGCTCCCAGAGGAGGCTTGAAATTCAGCCCCGGTGATTCCCATGTTGAGGCCATGAGAACGGGCATCTTTCAGTATTTCCCTGGCCAGACCCTCGGACTGCAAGCCCTTGTCACCGTCCACAATAACCACCTGGATCTCAGACGAGGAACCAAAAGGGATGACCCCCATCAACCGCTGGGACTTGAAGACTTTAGACATGCCCAGCTGAATGGATTTGTATTTTGGCAAGATAAGAAATAGGTGATGGATTCGTTGCCTGTAAGTTTGCATGTTGAAACCATCGGCGTATTGAATTGTGACAATGGCACCACAAACACCACAGCAGTGTCCTACAGGGAGGAGAGGCTTCTTACAGCTCAGAGAGGGACACGTCACAGTGTTACATATCTGCTGATGGTTTACAGAATTCCCACAGTCGCAGCCAGAAGGATCCCCACACGCTTGGTTCCCAACAGTGACGACGGAGGATCCGTGAAACTGCAGCTGGCCTGAACGTGAGCTGAGATACTCGGAGAACTCAGATCTGCTGTCAAACTTCTTCCCCAGCACAGACGTCGATTTGACAGGAATGCTGGACTGACTGGAGCTGGTGTCCACCCTGAAAGAGGAGCGGGCTTTAAAAACCACGTCATCATACTGGCATGGGACACTCTCCTCATGGACCGAGAATAAGAAGTTTCCACTCTGCAGGTCTTCCTGGGTCGCAGCTGCCTGCCACAGAGCTGGGTTGAACCACTGAAGGGACTCTGTTTCCTTGAACTGGGTCGTGACGCCAGCTCCACAGCCTGGGTCTTTTCCGCTCACAACATAAAACCCAGCTCCTGAATTCAGGATGAACTCTCCGTCAACTGGCAGCCTCATCTCCTGCACAGCATGCGTGGTCTCCACGAACACAGACACTTTTCTCTGAGCCGGAAACTGGACTATGTCGTTGCCACATGGAACAGCCTCTGTGTCCCAGTTGGTCTTGTTCTCGTAGTTGGTGTCAGGAATCCACTGTTTGTACAGGGCATCCACTGCCCCGACAAGACAGAGGAAAACAAGGAGCACGTCTGGTGTTTTCAGCATCCTGAACATTTGTGATGGACTGAGAGAACATAAGTTGACCTTTGTTTCCAACCTTGTGACAAACACATGAGTGCACACAGCTCCCCAGTAAAGATGATGAGCTCTGAACCACATCAACCCGCACAAGCAGGTGACCTGTAAACGATTTACAATTCTGCCAAAACAGATCTGCTTTATAGTTTTTTCCCTGTTATTTTTAGTTTGTCTATTATAAGAATACCCTGAACATTTATGAAGACATTTCTATGTATAGTCCAGTGGTCATCATCAGGCATGAACACCCATTCTTCTTTGGCAGGGATGAGATTGTCTAAAGGGGTAACTCCTGGACAGTCCTCTTAGCTCCTTTTGCCCCTCAGTTACTGGAGTCCGCCTGGAAACTTTGCTGAACATCAGGAACGCTGTTAAACTAATGACAAAACATAAAGAAAAGCTATTATTTTAAGTTTGTACAGAGACATGCAGAGACCTTTAAGGGAAGCAAATGTAATAATTTACCTCTTGACTTATTAAGATTAACATGAAATCCAATTCAGTTACAGATAAAAAACTGAATATGATATTTAACAACTTTAAATTCCCTTTAGGACGTCATCCAATATTATCTGTCTCTATTGTGATTAAGTAGGTCTTCATATTATATTAATAAAAGCCACTTCATTGTGTAAGCTCCTCGATTGTGTTGAGTTTAATTACACATTTCATGAATGCCTTGCTCTTACTATTGCTTTCGTAACAGCTTCGTGTAACTGCTTTGCTGTATTTGCAAGCTATATATTGGATTTCCAAATGTGTCGAGTCAGCAGGGTTTCACTCATCCAATAACACTATAATCCTGCTTTCTGGTACAGGTACCAGGATTATGCATGAAAAAAACAACAACACACGCCCTCATTGAACCTGAATATCCCCCGAGGGAGTGTCAAATCACGAGGCACAGGCGCGTGCTGTAGAGAAAATTAAAGGCCTATGTTGTTTATATGGAATAGCAATAAAATGCTTAGATAAACGGGAATTGAATTGGAAATGACGATCGGAGCGGCTCTCAATATTATTATTATTTTTTTTGGGGGGGGGGGCCGTGCGTGCGTGCGTGCGCGCGACACTACTAATCAGCCAAAAGTAATCACACCTGTTCATCTTCATTTACTGCACCTTTTAGCGCTGCTCCAGCTGTCTGTGCAACCTCACCTGCAGAATGAGGAACGCTACACGATCGGTGCGTTTCCTTTACTATCCGTATGCATTTCATTTGTGCCATGATATAAACGTGCCCCATTGTTCTGAGACTTTTTGTTTTTTGTTGTTGTTGTGCCGTACAGTCTCCGTCTGGTCGGGAGGACATCATGAGAACTGTTGCTCAACAGATGTTCCGCACCTGCAACAAACTTTTCTCTCGGTAAATGTGTGATCAGGTGTTTTTTTTAAACCAACTGCAGAGTGCAGTGCATAGTTTAAGTACCCCATACTTCAAGATGCAGCCATAGCCACTTGTTTGT
The DNA here is from genome assembly GCF_027596085.1 of Anoplopoma fimbria. NCBI lineage: Eukaryota > Metazoa > Chordata > Actinopteri > Perciformes > Anoplopomatidae > Anoplopoma > Anoplopoma fimbria. Next base: position 11,957,896 of record NC_072459.1, on the reverse strand, counting down.
TCACCTACAATTTGCAATGCAATCCAATTTAATAAATCTGCAAATTCTTCCTTTGATCACTCATAGTTGTTAATTCAAACATGGAGGTTGTAGTTGTGTTGTAGCCTACTGAACTGCATTATATTGAAATGTGTTTCAAATAATCTTCTACCCTCATGCTTGAAAAAGGGAAACTTGCAGAATGTGAACAACTTGTGTCACGTGGTTTAACTTTTGAAATGGAAAGTATTTTTTACATATTCATAGGTTCAGGATTTTACACTTTGGGAGAAGGAGAGGGTGCAATTTCAAGACAAAGAGGAAATGTATATAAAGAAAATATTGAAATATTGAAGAAAACTCATCGTACTGTGCGCTCAACAAACGGATCTTTTTGCAGCTGCTAACTTAAACACTGTGATTATTGCTCTTTTCCTGAGACACGTCATGACTTGTATCTTTTTTGTAGAAAAACGTCAAATGATGTCGTGGAGGCCCATCCGTCCAACATTGAGACTGCAGCGCAGATGGACAGCATCCAGCATCTGCCCAGTCCTTCGCGGTCTTTCAATGTGGAGGCGCAAGAGAGCTCTCGCCATGTAGAGGCAGTGACGGAGAGGGCCCACCATGGTGGTGGATGGCTCCTGTCAGGCATCATCTGCATCAACATCCTGATCCTGGGCTGCGCTCTGGTCAGCGGCAGTGCCTTCAACAGCGTGGCCATCACTGCTGTGCACAGGCAAATCTTCCTCATCGTTCTCCTCCTCCTCACGATGTTGTGGATGCTGTCTTACACGGTTGTCACCTCTCGAAAGGCTCAAGCTGTCTTGTTGAAAGATAGCCACGCAGGGCCTGTGTGGCTCCGCGGTCAGTACTTTCTGTTCGTCTGTTTTTCAAGAAGTATCGTTTCAAGGCTTAATCCCTTTTTTTAATGGTTACATTTCAGGCGGACTTCTGCTGTTTGGGCTTCTCAGTCTCCTCATGGTCATCTTCAAGATTGCCACCTATGTGGGCTACCTTCACTGTGATTCTGCTGTTAAAGTTGCCTTCCCCGTTGTGCAAGCTGTATTTCTGTTTGTCCAGGTTGTTGCATTTTAAAAACATGACTTATGCATTGCAAGAATATGCAGTCTTGCATGCACTGTAGATGGGTTGCGGGGAAAACTTAACAAAACCTGTCTGTTTGTAGACGTACTTCCTGTGGTTTCATGCAAAGGACTGTGTGCAACTACACACTAATTTTACACGGTAAATCATTTTTTACTCACTCGAAAAATGTTACCTTTTTTAATCTTGCAGGTCACTGATGTTTTCACTCTTTCAGGTGTGGGCTTACTCTTACGCTTTCAACTAACCTGGTGTTGTGGATGGCAGCTGTGACTGAGGAATCGATTCACCAAACTGAGATTCCAGACCTAAATGTCAATGTATCACACAAGATGTACAGAGGTACTTAGGCCTGGATTGATTTCAATTCATTCATGGATTCATGAATATAAAAACTAACTCAAAACTTTCCGTTTCAGCCAGTTATGGTGACAACAAGTGTAAATGCAGTCACTCTGCGTGCGACACCTTCAAAGACGCCTTCTACTACCTGTACCCCTTCAACATAGAATACAGCCTCTTTGCCTCAGCTATGGCCTACGTCATGTGGAAAAATGTCGGTCGGCTTGTGGAGGATCACAGCCACCACAGCATAAAGTTCCGTCCAAAGGATGTGTGTTTTGGACCCATCACCGGAATACTCCTGGTGGTGGCAGGACTTGTCGCATTCATACTGTACGAGGTGGACATACTGACAGAGGACGAGCAGAGCAGAAACAGAGCCCTGCTGATCCATTTCATCATGAATATAGTGATAGTGAGCCTGATGTGCCTCTCCACTGTGATTGGCTGCATCGTCTACAGGCTGGACCACAGGGAGCACGTGTCGGAGAAAAACCCCACCCGCAGCCTGGACGTGAAGCTTCTGGTGGGAGCCTCGATAGGGCAGCTCATCATCAGCTACTTCACCATCGTGGCGGTAGTGGCGACAGGAGCCAGAGGGTACCTGAACGCCCTCAACCTGTCCTGGGCCGTGCTGACGGTCCTCCAGCTCGGTCTCCAGAACTACTTCATCATCGAAGGCCTCCACAGGGAGCCCTTCCACGTGATGCAGGAAGATGCTCTGCACACAAATGCTCACGCCTTCAGGGAACATCAGGAGATGAGCGTTGTTCCGGAGAGTCAGAAGTCCAAATACTTTGTGGCTTCAAGTCCTGATAAGCCAAGTTGGAAGAGAAGAGTATTGAAGGAAGTCTGTGCCTTTCTGCTGCTTGCTAACATCATTGTAAGTTGTATTTATGCTTCATTTCTTTTAATCACTTTTCATCATTGCAACAAACTAAAGATTTATTTGTTTTCCTGTTTTGTGTATCCTGCTTATTCACTCACTCTGTATGGACAGCTGTGGATCATGCCCGCCTTCGGTGCTCGTCCCCAGTTTGATCATCCCATCGAGATAAAATTCTACAAATTCACAATGTGGGCGGCCATCGTGAATATTGGACTTCCTTTTGGAATCTTCTACCGCATGCACTCTGTCGCCAGTCTCTTTGAGGTGTACCTGATCTCTTAGATGGACTTATAACTAATCATAATTGAAAGTCATTTTATGATATATTTTATTTATTGAATGTTTCAATTTAACTTGTTTTATTAATAAATTATAACTTAAAAGAAAATGTGTTACTTGTCTTTAGTTGGGTAAGATTTTAATTCCTATATTTTAATTCAAATTTACCTAGAGGGGCGGGTTTCTTTGTGTGCTGCATGTAATATGCAATTACATTTACATGTGTGGTTATTTATAACCATGAAATGGTTTGTCATCAAACTACTTGATTAATTCACTAACAAATATTAAAATGAGCAAATGAAATGTTTGTACATTGCAAACAGTGCTTTTAAAACTAAGGCTTATATAACTTTTTTTTTTATTAGAAATTAAAGTAAACACAATATTTTGTCTCTTAGAACAGATTCATTGTATACTTTGATTTCGCCTTTTTTAAGATTTGTCGTAAACCCCTTTTGATATCCCATATTGGTGGTAAACCAATTCAAAAAATAGAAATGGTGGACATGAGCAAAGCTGCAATTGGATGCTCAAAAAAAAAAATCCAAAGCAGTATCTCTAAAGTGTAATTTATAGCTGGAGAGGGACATGGTGACATCTAGTGATCATGGTGTAAAAGGGCACCTTTACTTTCTGCAGCATGTTGTGGCCAAACTACATACAGCAGTTTAACAAACGTAAAAAAAACTTCCAATAAGCTCTGCACTTGATATGGATTATTACGTGTTGATTTATCTTTTCTATTAGTTTCTGTGAGGATCCACATGGTGCAGAAAGAGTAAATGGTTACTTCTGTGTAAAATACATACGTAAAACCATATGTATTGCTTGATAGATTCCCCATTAAAGCACATTGTTCAGTAATGTGACCAACCAGAATTCACAGATGCATATCAATATATATATATATATATATTCAGGATCATTTACGTAAAATACAATTTCCAACATCAAGCATTTTAAGCATTGCCAGCCAGGTCCAAACTTAAACCTGGTCATATACATAAAAACATACAATCTGTATAGTTGCCTCCAAAATCCTGTAGAGTTACATTGTCACATAAACCACAACCATATTAACAACTAAAATAGTGCACTTTAAAGCATGGCAAGTACAACAAATAACGTAAAACACCAACATTGTGCCCTCCAGGATATGTTACAAGCCTCTGTTGGAAAGCACCATTTCTTCTGTAACCAGTCTGACAGCAAAGTTTAACAATGTTTCCTCTTGTACTTCACTTTCCCTCCTATATTCTGCCAAGAAAAGAGCTTTGGCTCTCTGGAAATGCTCCAGACATTCTATGGTCTTGAGGTCTTATGAAATGTACAAACACCATAATTTATGGACAATTATGATAATTCAATCATCCCCCATCTTAATATGGATGTATCTCTACCTGACTTGTCTGAATAACATTCCTACCCAGGTTGGTGGTGTACGCACTGATGATGATTAGGGAGGCGAGTTAAACACAGTGAGGTTGACTGGGAAACCAGCAGATACTGAAGGGAGGAGGAACCCTGTTGAACAGTCCCATTTTCACACTTCTGTCTACATCCTCTGAATCTCGAAAAGGTGAACATCAGTGTCATACCAGATAGGAGGGTCCACATTGCTAGAACAAGAAAATAGGATGTTAGTGTTAGTCAACGTGGATACGACAACTATTTGCATCATGCACTGCTCTTATGGCTGACTCACCGCAGATAGACGACGCCCCACATGTAGGTACGAAACCACATGGCAGTGCCTGCGTTGGCCTGATACTTTCTGATGAGGATCGGGTGAGGAACTGGCAGCAGGCCCACTAATGTGCCATGCTGGAGAAACTTCAGGATCTCTGATTCATCTGTTAGACCCCTGCAGTAAAGCATGTGAGCACAGTGTGAAAAAAAACTGATATTTTTAAAAAGATACAATACGTTTAATGGTTAGGTAACATACTTGTCAATGCAGATCTTTTCCACTTGGGGAACTAGAACTTGTAAAAGTCGCATGATAGTCTGTAGGGGTAGTTTACACTTCCAGGAGTGGACCTAGGGCAAAAAAATAGTAAATCTGTATCATTTTAAGCATTCCTACAAATTTCCAACATTAGAGAAGGTGAGGTCGAAATAAGTTACCGACCCACTCTGGTGTGGGAGCCCAAAACGATGTCGCAGACGCGCTTGACAAACGTCTTCTCTCCATTTCTGCTTCAGTGTAGAAAACATCCTGATAATTTGAAGAAATACATTTACTGGCATGCACATACTTTTAAAACACATGCACACAAACGCACACTTACCTCATTGTCTCGGCCTGAGTTTGACTCTGTGTCACTGGTCCCAACAACTGGAGTTTGGTCTGAGTGGGCTGTTTGTGAGGGGTCTATCTTTTGAACCGACACCATGGTGCCATCCTCTGACACCTGGGACTTCTCAGTCAGTTTCTCAATGCCTGCAGGAAACCACGAATGACAGGAAACTAATAACTACTTAAAGGATAAGTCTTTTGTTGATTGACTATACTTTTCTTATTTTAACAAATCCTGTGAAAAGTAGCGTTGTGTATCAAAAACCTTATATACTGTAACTTGTTTATCTGTGCCATAGAAGAAAAAAAAAACAGTGAGCCACTTCACTGTACTGGGTGACATGTTTCTGCTTTACCATGAACATGGGAACTGTAATTTATTTTCAGTCAACTCTAAAGTTTATTGCTGCAGTAAATAGCTGCTAGTGCAACAAATCCGCAGCTGAAAATTGGTTCCCCAACAACTATTCAATTTATTTCTGTTTGAGTAACATTTTGTTTATCTTACAAATTTAACTATATTTGTCAGTCCTCTTAATTTGACAATCACAGCTCTCTTCAGATGCTTAATGTACCGTATGTTAACATGTTAGCTGTAAACAGGACAGAAATCCACCCCACAGTCAAGGGATGGTAATCAATTCCATAAAATATGAAAAGTGTGGTAAGTTGACCCAATGAGCCAGTTTTAACATTCAATCACAAACATTCCAAAAGCATACAGAGTCAGTACCTGGTATAGCGACCAGACTGGTCTTCAGTGTACCGGGCTCTGCCGGTACAGCAGGGTGAGAGCCCTCCATGGATACAGTCTCCTGCGAGCTAGTGCGCGAAATGACATCCGGAGACTTCCTCTTCCTCTGCAAAGCCTTCTGGATGGAAGCCGGATCAGAGGGCAGGTTGGCCAACTGGTGGAACACATTACGTTTGCGTATGATTGCATACACCAGGTTGCAGTTTCCTAGAGGTGAGAGAGAGACAGAGGGACAGATTTACTAAATGAGCAGATGTAACAAAGTCCCTTCTAATATCTTGATCCTGACATCAACTCTAGAAAACCCTTTCAAATCCATGCAAGCCATGAATTCTGTTTAGCGTCAGTTTCTCTCTTACCGTCAAATTGATACTGGATAATATTGTTGAAAGCCTCGAGAAGGAAGAACACGAGGTGATGGTTCTGGGCTACAGAGAACAGGAACCAGCTAGTGGAAAAGGCCTCCAGCAGGTGGAGCAGTTTATTGGCTGCCACCATGGACAGGCTCTTCAAATAAGGAGACACTGCAGAAGGAGAAATGTTAAGAAGACTGTGTCACTAAATACATTAAAAAAACTATTAAGTGGAATCTGTTTGTTATTAGATGTTAAAACTGTTAAATAGTTGCTGTTGCAAATTATATCTGCGCATTGCCAGACAGATGGCGCCAAAGCAATTTACCATTAACAACAATAGTGAGCAGGCAGTCAAACAGAGGCTGGAGACGCTGGTGGCCTGTGGTGATTATCTTGTGAAACACCTACAAAACAAACACAGTGACAGCTGTGAGCATTAACTGTTTCTTAATTTGGCAGCAATAAAGAACATTTAGGATGAATATAATGCAGTAGACACTCACCACTATAAGCAGGTCAGCATGGGTTCCCGTGAACACTGGGATGTCCATAGGCACATGGACAGAGTAGGGCTTATTCAAGCGCACGCCAAAGTTTCTCTCACCGCTCAGCAGCAGCAAAATGAACACACCGATGTGCATGAGTCCAACACGGGCTGCAGCCATAAAACAGATCAGAAGTTAATAAACGTATACCTAGTAGAACGTTGTTGGGTGATTTAACACTGGGATGAGACTCACACTGGTCAGCCCTGGCATCATTCAGGTAGAAGAGTATAGGAACCAGGATATCAAGCACATCGCTGCTCTTCAGGACAAAAAACAGGAATTTCTGTCGTGGGAACACAAAGGGGGTTTTGTTGAATAAAAGCACAGACTTTTAGTCAAAGAAACTCTTCATTTTAGTTCTTTGTTCCGACCTTGTTGAAGTCACAAAGCTTCCAGAAAAGCACCAACAGCTCTTGGTGGAACTGGATCTTCTTGGTAGAGTTAGGCAGGTACGTCTGAGTCAAAGGGTTGGTCAGCAGACGAGCTAGGCCCTTCAGTACAAAGTCAAAGTCCTGCAAATGTAGAGACAGAAGGTGTGTTTTGGACATCTTTACATGTAAAATTGTCAAGTAATTGATAGAATTGATAATCGGCATACCTCCTCTCTGTGGATCCTTGACAAATAGTTCACAAACAGGTTTTCAGGACCTGTAGACTACACAAAGATAAAAAAAAAATGTTTTTGAATGACATTAAACACATGCCATACAATCATCAGATTTATTTATTTTAGGTGGTGTGATACCTCGTGTTCCTCGATGCTGGATGGGGACGGGGGCCGGTGGGGAACCCCTCCGTCGTGCTCCAGTGTCACTATGAGGATCTGTACAGCCTGCTCCACCAGCTGCTCCCGGTAGTCGGAGAAGAGCAGGTGGTTGTATGGGATGCCGTAGCCCACTGGATCGTAGGCACACACCACATTCAGCAGAGAGGTGAACAGAGGCAGAGCGTGTCTGCGGGAATAGACGTGAAGATGAGAATCAGGTGGAAGAATATACCAAAGCAAAGTTTTTTGAATGAAAGTTATAATATAGTGTCATTTGTAAATGAAGATTCTCATTTTTGTCAATACAGAAATCTAAATGCATTTGCTAGATTTATATACAATATTGTGGAAGTAGATTGAGCAGGAAAAAACAAACTGCTTTTGCATGTGTTGCCATGGCTAAATTCTGCACACAGGTAGTCTATTTATGCTCACCTAATCAAGGTTTTACTTTTGTGGCATTCAAACATTCTGGTAAAAATGCACTTGGCGGATAATGGAATTATTTCATCACATTATGTTTGTCCATATATTTTTGGATGTGCCTACTTCAGCCCATTACCTGTTTTCTGTAGAGCAGAAGAATGTCACCCAAGGGTTGAGGACACTGTTGTCCGTTGAGGAAGGCAGGTACATGGCCTCAGAGAAGCAGGTTAGTAACAGCCTCAGCAACTCTGTCCTGAAGAGCATCAGTGAAAGATAAAGCATAGAGGTGGAGAGAAAAAAGTCAACCACGGAAGAACGAGAGAAAAAAAGGTAATAACTAACAGCTATATGCTGCCAATCACAGCTGCACGCTGCCAGCTGACTCACCTGTTCAGATCATGGATGTAGTTGAGAGGGGGGGACTGTGCAAAGCCCACCCCTGCCTCCCAGATGTATTCACAGCTGTCTATGGACTGCATGCTCTCTACAGAGTCCTGGATGTGTTCACAAAAAACTTGAATAAATTATTTTATACAAAGCGCAGAATTAATATTTCATTTGTTCGACTACATCGCAAATCGTTGACTCAAGACCTCAAACCTAAAAGACATGTTCGGCTGTTTAATGCTGAATTACAAAAATAACGAATAAGCGTTTATCTGTCTAGTTAAGGTATAGTTTAGTATTGGCAACTAGGCTAGTTGCCAAAACTTGTTAAGTAAAACCTCACGGTCGCAACACATAACCTATTGTTAAGGAACAGTCTTACTTTTCTCCTTACTTACACACCTCTTCCTGTTATAATTTTTCTTTCCTTCTTCTTTCTCCTAACCCCTTTAGTAACTTTATCTGAGCATACATTCCATAAAGAATGTAGTATACAACAATTTACCAAGGAACTTTAAACGCCTAAAGAGCTTTCACTGTAAGCAAAGTGTGAAGTGTGACATGTGACCATTCTTTCTTTCTCATGAGGGATGAGGAACTCTTCCTGGTGAGACTGACTATGTTTCATCAATCATTGTCTCTTTCAACGTTTTCTCCTCAGAGAAACTGGAGTGACCGGTTAGTTGGCCTTTGTTAGACCAGGAAGAAATATCTTTAACTACCAGAGTAGATCATGTTAACCGTTTTCCACGTAATGCTTCAGCAATTATGAATATTGCTTGACGGTGATGAGACACTGTGTACTCACTGGGCCTCTCCTGTGGCTGTGCACAGTGAAGTCCGGGCAGAAGAGGAGGTCAGCGATGGCCAGGAGCAGAGACTCGGCCAGGGGTCGAGCTCCTTCATCATCATCCAGCTCATCTGTCTGGAAATGATGGACATATATGTATGAGACTAGATCCAGTTGATAAAGATTATTCTCTAGTATTCACTGAAAGAAAATGTGTAAATGGTCACACGGGAAAAGTGATCTTGACTGAAAGGAAATGGTGCAGTACAGCTGATATTTCCTGCTCTAGAGAAAATAAATCAAATACACCTCCTCAGGCTGGAATGAGGAAACCAGTTTAGTTGATCAACTGAGTGAAAAATAGCCCGATATCCTCAATGCTTTCATTATACTGTATTTTATAAATGGAGTGAGTAAGCATCTGAGAAGCCTGATGAGAACATTGTATTTTTTGTAACTGATTGATTCTATTTTTAGTAACAAACAAATCATGACAGCGACACTGTCTCATAAAAGCTGTTAAGAGGGATTAAAAGACCTGTCAGGATGCTTTTTGCAAAGAGGTTTTCCTTTCCTGTGCCCACTCACCCCAGCCCGCCCAGCGCCGGGTACCGTCGACCAGAAGAACCCTCTCCAGTCCTGGTCTTCAAATATGTAAGGAAGGATGCGGCTCAGGATGCGAGTGCAGTTCAGGATCACCTGCTTCTCCCTTTCTGTGGGGCATCCAGACTCAGCACCCTGCACCAGCTTCTCCACGGCCTGAGGATACAAGAAAGAAGATCAGGAGGATGCGTGAGTATGAGTATGTGTGGTATGGAAACAGCTGCTGAGCCAGACACACAGAAGAAGATTTATGTAGGTTTTAATTTTAATAATGCAATTTGCCTATTTTCTAAATGTTGGTTCTCAGATAATGATTTCCTATTGAACGGGCACTGTACCGTAACAAACACCTTAGTTTCTTAGACCTGTTGTTCCATTAGAAAGTATGTGAATAATGATATAATACAAATTATTTCATGAGGCTAAGGCTCATAAATTGGTCATTAAAGTCTGTGTTAACTTGATATATTTTCCACTGGGAAGTAAAATTGATACATACATGATATGGGGACATATATTGTTGTTGTTTTGGGCCTATAACAAAGATTTCATTTTGAAAATGATTAATTATCTAAATGTAATCAACAGCATGTTACAGCCTGTTTAAAATAGGTAACAAACTCAGCTCAGCTTCAAGAGCTATTGTCTCCTCCTCTTTATCTAATTAGGCTGAAACAACCTAGTATGTCTGTTTTGTTTCTGATAGGAGGCTTCAAACGGAAACTGGTACCAAGAAACGGGAAGCGAAGGGGAAAGGAAGGGGAGTTGACTCACTTATTCCCACATCTGAGGGCATGAGGCAGAGCCTTGCTGACAGACTCCCGTGTCGGGCTCTAACAAACAACATTATTCCATGATGTAGCCTCACAGCAGGGGAGTGTCCTGTGCAATCCCATCTCACAAACAAGTTTTTATTACACAGATGCATTAGTCGTTCATAATGTGTGTACCTTATAGCATAGAGTTGCTAAATTGGAGGGGGACTCCTCTCGAACAGCTCTAATCTCTGCAGCTGGCACCAGTGCAAAAACATCCTGGACCGTGGTGGTGGTGTCTGCCCAAAACTGGTCCCAGAAGGCATCGTCTGTGGCTTCCACGGGCTGCAGAAAATATGTTTATGTTTTAATTCCCATATATCTGAGCCAGATGGAGCATTTTTATGTCTGTCAGATTTGAAATACAATGGCTGGATTCATCTTGCAGTGCACTAAAATATAATAATAATAATAATATCTCCCTTTTGTTCATAATGCATACATGGTTGTTTGGTCCTCATTGTATAGCTCATTCAAGGCCTAATGGCAATGTAAACACAACCTGTATTCTAGCAGCAGATAGGAAACCTTATCTGGCACACTGGTCCAAGCACAGTCCACCTGCCGCATCTGCAAACGTGGTCATTTCCAAACCTGCGTCATCAGTTTTGATTCTGCGACGCCATCGTTTGTTTTATAATCTAAACCAAACATGAACAGCCTGAATAAAGCTTTATGGTTATCTGCATCGAAGAATCGGCCGTCATTTAACCTAATATTTGACCAATACGACATATTTGGAGTACAGGGCATGCAATTTTTCTATACCGACCTTATAAACATGTCAAATTATGATAAAAATGAATTCATGTCAGTTATAAAGCGAGCATGCAACATGAGCCTGTTTGCTTTTTGCCATCACATCATGCGCGTTATCTCATCTCGGTGATGCGCTCCGGCGGCGCTCATCGACACATTTCTGTTTTTATTTATTCCTTTATTCTGCTGTATGGATGAGAATATACCTGTGTTTTGGTTGTCAGCTGAATCACTGCTTTCCTGAAGTTGAGTTTGGAGTCGGTGCTGCCCATTGTGATTATTTCCCTTTATACTAACAGGACCGCTGCTGCTGAGGATCCCTGATAATCTCACCTCCGTCCTTCGCTTGAGTCATTGGCGGAGGCGTTTTTTTTTTACTCCATTGGCTGGCTGGACCTGCACTCCTACAGGGTGTAACTTCCGGGTTGTGAAGATGTAAACCATACAGTCGGACTGGATGTTTTGTTTCCAGCATTTACCTTAAAGAACTTACAGAAATGTCATTTTTCTAAATATCTTTATGCTGTAAATTGTTACATTATTTGGTATAGAAAAGCAACAATGATTGTATAGGGAGGTCGCCTGTTACATCTAGATCTGTTTTTATTGAAGGTGCAGTTGGTATTTTCAAATCTTAAAGCAATTACATTCATCTGCAATCTGTTTATAAAAACGTAAAATTGTTAACAGCGACATATTTAGTGAAAATCAACACCTTGGCCGATATTCGTCGATTGATGTGTCTGATTATGACCAATTACACCTTTATTGCAGAAACAAATAAATGAACTCATGTTGCTTTCTTAACGCACACAGACTGCGCTTCAAGTGCGCCTGTGTCATTATATGCTGCCTTCAAGTGCTGCTTGTAAATCCAAACTTCTCTTCTACATTATCGTAATTGAATTGGATCCCGCACATCATACGTGTACACTATAATAAAGTAATAGTGCCCTTCACTTCCATTTGACTATCCCGGTCGCTAAACTCTTGTTTTCTAATGAGCTTAACTGGGTTTATATAAAAATTCCGACAGCACGTAAATGCATCATTGCGCAGCCGCAGTGCCATGTAAACACAACTGCCGCGGTTCGTTGTAGTTATAGCTGTGGCTGTTCTAGCTAGCCGGATTAAACTAAAATAAGGGCTTTTTTACTGGGGCTCTTGCACTGAGATTGTCAGGCGGATACTAAAGAAACGAGGCTATTTATTTGTAGACTTTTCTGGGGTCAAATAAGCAGCAGCAGCAGCTAAGAGGGCTAGCTAGCGGTGACGTTAGCTTTGAACGGTGACTGGCTTTTTAAATAACCTAGCTAGTTAGCTAAACGTTAGCCCGATCAACCGAGGGAAAGTAAGAGCCAGTTAGCTTATGTGTCTGTGTAGTTAATTAAACCAGATTAGTATCTAAGTGTTGCCAAAATGGCTTCTAGTATCACATCTATATTCAACACAATTAGCTAGCTAAGAAGGGTGAGTTTAAGCTAACTCCGTTGATAGGCCATCAGCTGACAGGAAACAAGCTAACAAGGGTCCTCCAGTCTGGTCAGAGCAAATACAAAAGGAAACACGTCGAGATTGATTCAGTGTCATCATATGTTGACTGAAAACAGGTGAGCGAGGCCCACGACACGTTATGTAACATTAACTAATGAAACTATTGTTGGTGTGACGTCACAGTGGCCTATGTCAGCCACCTGCAGCAGACATTTAAAGATGTTGATTGTCGGGGTATGTGTAACACATGATCCGGGTTCACACGTGGGGTAACAGCAGAGATGTACAGTACCAGTCAAAAGTTTGGACACACCTTCTCATTCAATGGTTTTTCTTTATTTTTATATGAATTGTTTTCTACATTGTAGATTAATATTGAAAACATCCAAACTATGAAGGAACACATATGGAATTATGTGGTAAACAAACACATTTTCAACAAACTGAATATGTTTTATATTTTAGATTTTTCAAAGTAGTTGAATGAGAAGGTCTGTCCAAACTTTTGACTGGTACTGTATGTGTGATGTTACGTACTGTGTGTGTGTGTGTGTGTGTGTGTGTTTTTAATTGCCTGTGTGTAAACATATGTGCTTTCACACAAACAGGAAACGGCAGCGCAGCGGTGGTGATGAGGAGAATGGCCACCTCGTGCCTCAAGCCAAAAGGCAAAGCAGAGCTCATCCTCTGTCTCCGGAGCCAGGCCGGGATGCCTGGGACTCTGAGGTACAAACATTTGTCTAGGGAAATATATTTGTAATACTTAAGACACTGTAAAAAGCTTGGCAAAACATCCCTAGTTTGCTTAAATTTGTCAAAAGAATGAAGATGAAGTGTTGCCTTCAGCTCACAAAGAAATGGGGAATCTATAACAATTATTACTCATGACTGCACCTGGATCTCAGGGGTCAACTGGGGAGAAATAGGATTGAAAATGGTGTCTCGTACCTTATTGTTACCCCCTCTGTCCTAACTACTTTTCTCAGTCTGGTCGGGTAAAAACTAAATGGTTGACGTCATTACATTACTATTGTTACCAAATAATTTAACCTAAATATATAGATGGCTTAGGAGATCAACTTAGGTCTCAAGGCTAATAAGGCATTTCTGATCTCTAGTGTTGACCTGTATTCCCCGTGCATTTCCATTGTAAGGCTTTTAATAAATCATGACAAAACAACCCTGGATGTTGTGGAGCACACTGCTGATGTTGGCATATGCATTTCAGTCATCCAACAGCGAGAGCAGCAGCAGTCCAGAACATGCGGCTGGCAGCTGTGGCAGTCAGTGCGCCGTTGGCCCCTGCAGTCCCCTCGGCTCCGGTGACTCCTCAGACCTGGCCGGCCCTACAAGCCTGGTGTCCTACCTGCAGATCAACCGCATCCTGAAGCAGGCCCACTTCCAGAGCATGCAGATCCGATGTCAGCTCAGAGACACATGATGACCTAACGTCTCTCATTGTGAGCCACCAGAGGACTGAGTCCCTGAGGCAGGCCAGAGCACCAACACGCTGACTCACTTCACTCAGCTCTTCCCATCCATCTCCAGTTACTGTGATGTCTCGCAGCTCTACATATCTGTGGATGGAGACCAGCTCCTGGTCAGGTATCTGGAGGGGGTTCATCATTCAAATAAATCAAAAGTGATCATCATTTTAGCAATAATAACTGTGTGATCAACTCAAACAATTTTTGTGATCCACTTGATTTCTGACCAGTCCGGTTAACGTACTGCTCTCGGAGCCTTATTGTGACTGACTGATGATGACGAATCCCTGTGTTTTGTCTTAAATGTTGTATGAAAACTGTGCTACTGGAGATGCTGTAGTGGCACCAAACACAATTTTAGGCCGGTCAGTGTGACTCGTTTAGTCTCCTAGTAGGGTGCTTGGGTAGTATAATGCTGAATCTGATGTCTGTGTAAGAACATGGACCAGTCTCAGGGAGGATTTGCACTTGTCTTGGACGGCTCATTTGCTTTCATATTCAGACAGGGGCCCCTTTACAAGGACCTGTAGAAGCCATGGGTGTTAACTTGGCCAATGAGGTTATATTTAATGTCCTTATTTTGTTAGTTTATAGAGTTTTTTTTTGTTTTTTTTTGATTTCAGTAAAATTTAGTGGAGAGTCAGGCCATAGAATAAATGAGTTGGTTTTAGCACAGTTTGCATTTTAAAAGGCTTCATAACACTGCAAGATTGAAAATATTGAACACGTATGCCAATTTTCTGCATTTCCATGGTTAAAAATGTGTGCGGTATTTATCCCATATTTATTCATTAGCACAGTATGTTTTTTTTGTTCCTGATGCGGATTCAAATTCCACAATAGTTGATTATAATAAATATTGTGCAGTCTTGGCAGTGGTATGCACAGGTGTGGCTTTCTGGCAGTTTTATTTTCTCCTGATGCATAGACTTATTATTTCATGATCTCGACATAAGAGTCCTTTTTTGTTTTCTTGTGATCACTTAAGTTTTTGATGTTGACATAACGTATCTTGTCTTCTCATGATCAATCAATAATTAGGCTGTAGATTGTGATATGGGAATAATCGTCTATACTCAAATATCACTGCTCATATTTGACATCAGAAATTAACACCTTATTATTATAAATTGATTAATTGCAACCAAAGAGAGATCCCATGTAATATCTGTAATATTTTCCCATATAGGGACTGAGGGTGCACCTGTGGTTTCAGCAGTTATGTAACAACATAATGACCTTTGACACAAAGCAATTTCCAGTTTAGATTGTCTTTCATGTATGGATTGTAGACAATAACAACATCTGGCATGTCTTACTAATAATCATCAGAGAAAACATTGATTAATGTCCCAGTAGATCATAACAAAGCTTACTATGTCGAGATCATGAGAGAATAATTTAGAATATTTTAGATTATTATCAGATTAGTTAGATAAAGTGAGCAGTTAAGATTATTTGTGTTTTCTTGTGATCATGGGAAAATGCAGTGATCACAACATTACCAGCTTTGTTTTCTCATGACCACAAAGTAAAAACATTTTGGGGGGGATACCGTACATCCTTTAGAAACAAAAAAGATGTTTGCAAGGCTTTGTTTGCAATATTACTGGTGCCACTAAACGGCTGTTTTAATTGCAGACAAGCCTTCCTGCCTGTGCGTGTGTGTGTGTGTGTGTGTGTGTGTGTGTGTGTGTGTTCTTGTGAACTGAACATCCAGGTACAAGCACTGACCATACGGCTGTGCGTCTCTCCTTTTGCGTCTCTCCTTATTCTTAAACCAGGACTGGTTTCATTGCTGAAGCCTCATTCCAGGAGCAAGCTTGGCGTTTTTATTTTTAATTTTTGCAGACTGGTGTGTCAGAAATAAAAGCATTTTGAAGATGTGGTTTTTATTTTATTTTTTCCAATGATATATTTTTTGTATTTAGTATTGTAAATTACATTAGCTCTGCCATTGACTTTTTTTTTTTTTCTTGTAAATACCCCTTCATTTGAAAAATAAAAAATGAATGTTTTTGAACAAAGACATTATTTACTCTTTTCTTTTTTTCAGAAATCTGCATTTGACCCTTTTTAAAAAAAATAATAAAAAAATCTAGCATGGTGATTCTGGTAGGACCTGGGTCTATTCATGTTCTTCCTCTCTTAGAAAATTCCCTATTATCTTTGCATGCTATGTGCTGTATGTGTAGACAGGAATTCCCTCCATCCCACGTTCTCCCCTTTTCCTCCAAATGGCCAGTAATGAATGACTCCCCATGCATTGAGACCATCATTAATGAGATATGACCTGTGTCATGGCGAGGAGCAGTGGAAGGTTCTTTAATTAGCACACTACATGTCCTTGTCTTGTCACAGACACAGTAACAGATTACATACATTAATGCACCACACGTAACCATGGTTACCTTGCCGGCTACCGTGGGTCCTCATTACTCGCCTCCTTTGATTTCCCTCGCTCTACTTCTACTAAGTTAGCGATGACAAATGAGCCAATGATAATTCAGGATTAGCAATCTTCCTGCATCTCGACGATGTAGCTCTTTTCTTTCCTCAGGTGCGTGCCTGCTCATTATCTTGAAACGTGCAGCACAGCAACGTATAGAGAGGGACAATTAATGAGTCGTAAGTGAACCTTTCATCTTATCTGAGGTAAGCCTCTTTATGAACGGCCTTCTGTATCTTGAAGCAAACATCACATTAGAGCCGACCAAGTGCTGTGTAATTAAGGTGTTGCAGATGCAATTAGCAGCCTCTTGGATACATGTTGTCCTGGTGATATTCCAAATTTCTTCATGAGAAAAACATTATGGAATATTTAAGAAATAATTTACCCCAAAATGCAAATTCAATGAAGACGCCCCATTAAGCTTTTTAAAAACCACCGGTGCAGTACCCCTTTAATAACATGCCTGTTCGTAACGGGCCGAGTGCTTGGCCTGTGGTTCTTCCTGTTGCAGCTTTCAGGAGAACCGCTCATACAAACAACCTCACACTAGACACTAAGCTTCCTTGGGTCCGCTGCAATACACCTGGCATGACATGTTACTATTCTAACTCATATACCCTGAACTAACTTCAAAAGGCCCTCAAAGCCCATAAAGAATGTCCAAATTGCACCAGATTCGACACGTCACTCCCTTCCCTGCATTACACCCGTCATGTGTGAAGAAGATTGAATGAAGGGTTGTTGAGCTATGCGAAGGACAGACAGACAGACAGACAGACAAACTTTAATTGTATTGCAAATGCCGTTTTAATTTTCTCCTTATATAGATACATACAGTATGTTGACACCACTTGATTCCATGTCATTCAGGGTGAAGGGTGATCTATAGATGCACATAAGTAACTTAAAGGTTTAACTTATACAGGACAAAAGTGAAAGTCACAAGAACAGTATTCTTAAGTATAAATACTCACATTGTCTTTTTTCCTAAACAGCAGATGTTCTGAGTCCAGATGTTCATGAAAGTAGCAGTAGAGGGCAGCACACTCTGAGTGTTAGCTGGACACAAACTGTGTTCCGCGCAGTCTGCAGCTCCTAAAAGCTGGGGGATTCTACAACAGGGTCAAAACATGTGGGCTACGTAGAAGATATTTATCTTTAATCTGTTTTCACACACACACACACACACACACACACACACACACACACACACACACACACACACACACACACACACACACACACACATAACACAACACACACACACACACACACACACACACACACATCCTGTCCTTTCCAGGCAGCACACAGATATGAAGGTGGGCGGTGATGAATGGCTCATATCAGTTGAGTGGAGAGGCAGGAGAGAGTTAAATGAGCTGTCCTTGTTCTGGGGTCTATGTATGCGCATACATTGTTATATTTTTACCATGGCCAGCAAAAAAAAAAAATCTGGGTTAGTCTCTGCTTCCTCTTCTTTGTGTCCTCTCTGCTAAGATTCCCATCTCTCCTCAAAGGCAAAAAGGCACAGTGAACATCAGCTACACACAACAAACGCACACAAGCAGACAAACGACTGTATGTTTTAGATTTATCAGTGTCGGGTTCACCTTCAGCCTCAACACTTCAGTATTCTCTCATTTTTTTTTTTTTTTTTATATGATTATTTTGGAAAAGAAAAAGACAAACTGGTCACAGGACAGTCCTTCCAGCTGAGTGGGACATTCAAAATCTGAATTATGGCACGGCTAAAAGAACATGAGAAAAGAGAGCAAAAGTTGAAGCTGACCTGGTCACCCTTGCCTCTCTTTGCCAGACTTTGGCTGAAATGTATTTGGGCAGCTGTTGCCTAGCATGAGATGGTGATTGGATTGGCATCAAGTATGCAGCTTTCCCTCGCCAGCCAACACAAACATCTGCTTTGCCTCCCCGCCACTATTTCGCCCCAAAATCAAACAACAAAGCTCGCCTGCTCTGCTGCCCCCGTGGCCATCCGAAGAATTAATGACCCACCGAGCACATTAGCTGTGCCTTATTGGCCCGGCCTGGCTGGAGCGGGAGAACGGGGAGAGGCAAGGGTTAGTGGGTCGGGATGATGAAGTACTTCACAGGTCAGGAATTAAGATGGGTAGATATTCAGCTGATATTGGGATGTTTACTGCATTAATGCAAGTCTGTTTTTATCCTGCAATTGACCTCTAACATGCCTTTTAAGGCCAAGTGGACGGATTTAACAAGTACTGGATTTCATACAGCATTATAGAAAGTCTTGATTTGTGACCGATGTTTTGTGTTTTCTGTGGAAGTGCAGTAGTACTTTATATCTTTGGTACTTAACCTAGTGGCAGAGTATGCCAGTTTATTCAAGTTGAGGACAGAGGGTTGTTAGAATATAAAACGCCTGTCTGTGAGGGTGACAGCGCTCAGACTGAAATGACCTACTCTTGAGTGAAAACAAAAACAGAAGAGTACCGTCTTCCTTATCATTTTGGAGCCAGCCTGCTCTACTACTGTGAGTGCTCACGCTCTTCTTCAACTGTTGCTGCGAGGGTGTGGAGAGGATGGCTGGGTTATCTCACTGACTGTAGCCTAAACATGCAACCGCCATGCAGCCGAGAGTCATTTCCTTAGAAATAGAAAAGCACAACAGTCCAGCCACTCTCTATAGAGCTGTCTGCAGTTTTTAATGCCTTGAACGGACTTGAACCGAAAAAAAGTAAGATAATTGACAGGCTGGGCATGCTTGGGTCAGTGTCTCTGGTTCCACTTTATGGCCTCCCTATTCAATTTCACACAATGCGCTCAAGAGACAATGTACAGTAGACTGTTTTCATTGCACGGCAAAGTTACAGTCAAGGCCCCGATCAATCATAATAAATGTTCTCCCCCAGTACGCAGAAAGAAAAGGCTGAGAGCAGTTTCTTGTCCCACATGCAGGCCACAACCGTTCCTCCTTTTATGGTGGCTTGCGGGAATTATTCACACACCCTGTCTTGCATTTGTAAAACCTGATGTTTACGTGGTTCCGTTTCGCCCCGTTCAGCTGTCAACACTCACTGGCTTTCAACCCAGAGAGTGCACGAGAGAAGAAGTGCAATAGTTTAGAGAGAGTCATGCTAAGTGGGACTGTTTAGGGTTGGCTGGGTAGAGCGTGCACTCAGCGCATCGCCGTATAGACCGCTGTTTTCCAAATGGCCCCCTATTAACTGAATGGGAATAGGACTGCACTCAGGCCAGCGTTGTTAGCTCAGAGAGGACAGGCTACATGGCTCACGCAGCCTGGTGTCGACCCCACATGGCTGACCTGCCACATATGCATGTTTCTTCACCAGACGACTGATATGGCGCCTCTCTCGGCCACCGAGGTGCAATTTGTTGCATTTGGACCATAACTGTCAGGAAGAGATATACCCTCACTTAAATAGCCGCCCATAATCTGCCCCTCTCCCTGTATTATCCTAATTGAACCCACGGGCGGCCAGTGCCATCAATAGCTGAGCTCATCTGCAGATTAATAAAACATGGGCCCTTCACCGAATCTATGCTGGGGATAAAGCTTGGAGCTACTTAGACACACTAAAGGACGGAGTGTTTGTGATTGTTATCATCAAAAGAAATGGAAGCACAATAAAATGTTCTCATTTTGTTTTGCAGCGGTGATGAGTTCTTATGGCTCCCGTGGTCCTACGTGTATTCCCAACGAGCTCCTCTCTCTCTCTCCTTCCTCCATCCTTTTTTTCGTAATGGAAGCGCTTATTAAAACCATCAAATGCCATTTACCTAAACATGCTTCTGGAATCTACCGTGTGCCGTGGTGATGTTGGATCAGTGGTCACAGGGCTGTAAATGTGCAGATCCCAACAGGTGATCACTGAGCAGGATGTTTGGTTTTCTTCGCTCTGCTGACTATTGTAAAGTCACATATTCCTTGGTTGGGACTTAGACATGCTGGCACCATCAACAAGTGCCACATCAGCACAAGTACATGGGGGGGGGGGGCTTTTGACTTTGTGTTTATTTTGACTGTCTGGACTGACGCCCAGCGTGATGTGGGAGTCGATGAGAGAGGTGGTCATCATAATAAGCCTAGATCTTAATAACAACAAATCCTGGAGGACACACTAAAAAGCAGCCAGAGGTTATTAAAGTAATCCATCTTGTGTGTTGGTCTAGTAGTCACTCAGTCACCATCCGCTCCTCCTCTCCCCATGGATGATCACTCCTCTGTTAAACATGAAACCAAGGCCGTGGTGACCAAACTTCCCTCCGCTCTCTCGCTCTCTTTTTCTCCCCCGCACAGCTTTCCCCTCTCGTAGCACAAGTCCCTTTGTTTTCCCACGAACAAAACCCAAGCAGACTTTCAAAGAGAGCGACCTCCTACTGTTCTTCCAAAAGAGAAGGCCAAGCCCAAAGTGGCATCACACTCTGAGGGACGGCGGAGCTCTTCCAATATCAACAGAAAGGTACCTGCAGCCTTGAGTGCACCTCCGAGCTTTTGGTCTGCTCATGGCCTTATTTTATAGCGCAGTCAGTGTGCGCTGATAAATAAAAAGAAAGGCGCCGCTCGGGACATAAAGAAAGGAATGCTGTTAAAGCTGGAAGGCCATGACAACTTGATGAGCCATCAAGATCGACTGTGAACAACCTGAGAACATAGAGAGAAAACGCTAACATCACAGAGCTCGGGTATATGGAGTCATTGATATGTGGACAAAATAGAAAAACACACTGACTCTCCAAAGAAAACAGTGAGTAATCCTTGGACAGAGTATTGTTTGGGCATGCACATGTTTGTTGAAACACCTCTATGCCACAGTAAATGATGGTGCTTGTCTATGCCGGACCAGTTAGAAAGTGGGGGGGGTGTAAAAATGTGAGTAATCATCAAACCAGAAGGAGAACAAGCTATCTTGAACGATAACCACAAAGACAAACCTTTTCACCCACAGAGCCTTGATGGTTGGAGCTTTAATAGTGCACACAAAAAGAGTAAGATAGAAATATTTGAAAACATTTTGAGAGTGATTATCTCGAAAAGACACTAAATATGCCACAAAACGACTGACACTATGTTTAATTTGTAAGTGACGAGCTTTAACTTTATTCCTCTAGATTTCAAAGGGAAATATTGCACATTTAAAGAAACACTCCACTGATTTTATGCATGAAGTTCAGTGTAGTCGTCATGAGGAGTGCTACTCAGCCTTTAAAAACAGTTGTGTAATGTCTTCTGTGGCTCTGGAGGCACCTTTACAAAGTTTGAAGAAACACCCTTGAAGATATCATCGGGGGTCTAATGAAATACGTAGGTGAGTTGCATTATGGGAAATGTAGTTTTTTTTAAGCTTGGACAATATTAGGGACTAAAAGACAGACATTTTTATCATTTAAAAAAATTCTGCTTCTTCTGAGTCCCCCAACTTTATAAAGGTGCAATGACAAATAGCTGGAATACCATTATCAAGTAAAATTTTGACATTTGGAAAAATACTTGAGATGATTGATACCAGTCTCTTATATTTACCTGTTAAGTAAGCAGCCGGTTAGCTTAGCTTAGCATAAAGACTGGAAACAGGGGAAAACGGCTAGCCTGACTCTGTCCAACGAGAACAAATATGCCTACAAGAACGTCTACATCTATCACATCAACACTTTATAACATGTTTGTTGATAACGTTTAAAAAAGAAAATGATATTTTATATTTTACCACTCTGAAAAGGACCATTTGTTACAAAGAGCGCTATTTCTTTTGATACCTGATTCTTAAGTACAACTTCTTTTATCATGCTTTATCTGTATTGTCATTGTAAATGTCATTTTTAATGCCAAGAAGAAACCTGACACACGTTTATTTCACCAAGTGTGGCGTTCTTAACAGTAAAGTATCATGTATTGGGCTGTCTGCATTCTATTCAATGATTTACTCTTTCCAAACTTCAGTGGAAACATAATATTTGTCATCCCTTTGAATGTCTTGTGTAGTGCAGCAGAGCGTAATGTGGACTTTTATTACCAAAACGGGAGTTTTTGAAAGAGTAAACCTTGGAGTTTACTCAGACAGCCTTGTTGAAATTTTCTATGTTCATTAACCTTTAAAAGAAAAAAAAAAAAGTTGTCACTCACTGTCATTGTCACTACCCATAAAAAGTGGAGCCCAAAGGACATTAAGTGGAGGATTTATGGCTGTCATTTATTTGAGTGGAGGGCTGCTAAACCTTATGAAGTCTCCCTTGGCGCTGTAAGGTTTTGCTTTCTCTGTCTCGCTCTGTTGGTTTTTTCCCTGTTGCTTCAGAGTGCCTACAATTTCCCTCTCTTTATTTTCATTGGCATTTAAAGAGCTCGGTGCTCTGTTGAATGTACTCATTCAATAGTGAGCTTTTGAACACACACACACACAGTCGCACAAACACATTAGAACACACGCTATTGCACGCACACACACACACACACACACACACACACACACACACACACACACACACACACACACACACACACACAAAGAAAGCAGCGGTGAACATGCAGGGAGTAGACCCTGACTCTCCTGCTCAATGCCACAGGATGATGGAACCCAGCAAGTTTCAAACGTACACCAGGTCTGAAAGCATTTCTCCCTCCCTATGCTTGTCATTGTTGGGGGGCATTAATTGATTGGCTTGGTTTCTATTCCCTTTTGTGAAGTGGCTTTAGTCCTGGCTTTATGAAGGTTGCTGAAATCCATTCAGACCATTCTCATTGCCTGGTGGAGCAAAGCACAGCACTGGAGCCGCCGCCGTCTCCACCTTTATTGGTGGAAATCGTTCTGGCACATTTTAATCTGCCATCTCCTGGGGACTCATAACACTTTATGGCTTTATATGTCTCATCAGTTTTTATATTCTAGGATCATGCAAAAAAATGACTTTCCTTTTTTATTTTATTATTTTTGTCTTCGTTTTGTCTTTTCAGTCACGCTACTGATCTTCTTTTTCGTTCTTCGAAATTTTCAGCCAAATGAACGAACATACGAGCCTTGAATACTGTGTGTGTGTGTGTGTGTGTGTGTGTGTGTGTGTGTGTGTGTGTGTGTGTGTGTGTGTGTGTGTGTGTGTGTGTGTGTGTGTGTGTGTGTGTGTGTGTGTGTGTGTGTGTGTGTGTCATTATGGAATAAAGTCAGTCTTCAGGATATAATTGACCACACATGAGATCAAAGCGTGTTTGTGCAGCAGCACTTTATGACCGGCTTTTTTTAATGCAGAAGTGTGACAAGATGCTGAGAGTCTATGTACACACTCCAAACTATGTTCCAGTAATTAAACGTTTAGCTATTTTTCCTCCCATAAAACAGGCAACATAGACCTTGAGGCTATCAGGATTGGGGGGAGGGGGGGCTAATTGGAGAGGTAGGTGTAAATATCAAATCATCAAAAATAGAGGCATTATTCATTTTGACTCGCGTAAGCTGCAGCTTTTAGTGCCTGCTTCTTCTTTTTTTTTGATAGACAGTCACACAAATGCACACGCAATAACAGCTCATGCAGATGGTCCTATATCCACATCTGGCAACAGCTGGAGTCGTGAGCACATCTGTTCCGTCCTAGGTGGAAACAAAGAGGGTTGCTGCTGCTTTAATGCTGACCTTCTCTTAAATGTTTTCACTTTTTTTCGATATATCGTAGTGCCATATAGCGGCCTAAATCCAACAGCAGTGTTATTCTCTTATGTTCCCCCTACTCGGAATGGTAACACGCTCGCCCGAGGGGAACAAATGTCGGCCCAAATCACATCGTTTACACCCCCATACACACCGTTTCCCCTCCTTTGTGTTCTTGCTTCTGCGCCTTCACCGACTTACCTCCTTTGTTCTTTTACTTCTTTACTCCTTCTCTGTACTTTTCTGTCTCCCTCCTTCTTATGTCACATATTATCCAGGAAGCAGGTGAAGCTCCTTGAACAGCCTCTTTCTGCAGACCACAGACAAGCTAAAAGATCAGCATCTGTGTGTGTGGGAGACACACGCCAAGTCATCATTTCAGTAGCTGCAAGGAGTTTGTGGTCATTTTGTCGACCCCTTTTTGATGACACGTCGCCTTCCGAAACCACTTCTGCATCTCAGTAAAACAGATATATCTCTGTGATCTTTATAGGACCTAGGCAGGTGGCAAAACAGATTGAAAAGATGCCCAAAATTTGAATTTGAAATTTGCAACACACCCCAAGACACATGGCCTGTCTCTTACTTATTTAATTTCACTCTCCCAATCTTCTTTCTTGGAGATCCATGAGACCTATTTCCTTTCTCCTCCATCACCTTCTTCTTCTCTACATCTTACTTTTTACTTGCCCCATTTTGCAATCAATCTGCTGTTCATCTTGTCTAATGAGCTCATTAGGGTGTCTTAAGCAATGGTGATTGATAATAATGGCTTAGAAATGTCCCATTGATTCACTTCTATATCAGGCCTGTAAAGTGAAGGCTCTCTGCATTAAACTCATAGGTGAACTGAACTCACTCTTGTGTATCTCCTAGTCCTTTCTTTGATCAACTCCACTGCCATTCCTTTGCTCCAATTCATGATGACTGAAACTGTTTTTTAGTTAACTCATCTGCTTGGCCTGGTAATAAACATTTCTGAATAGTTTCCTAAAGAAAAGTGTGAAAATGCATCAGCATATATCAACGACCCCTTTGCAGCATGTCTCCTTTAACAGGCTTAAATAAATCCGGCAATATTTAACATGTTTACAGAGACTAGTGATTGAAGCCGAATGCTAACAGTATACATCATATTATTCCAGCCAATCAAAACAAAGGAGAAGTGTTCCAGTTGGTCAGTTTGCTGGAAGTCTTTAATTTTTACGGCTGGGCTTCTTAACAGCCTTGACTGATGGAGCCATTTGACTTTAAAGCTGTAAGAGCTACTGTTTGTAAAGCGGGCAAGTTTGTGAGGCCATTGGCAATACGTCTGGGGATATTTTATGTTTGTGTGTTAGCATTTGTATGCGTGTGTGCATGTGAAAGATGGAGAGAGATGGAAAAAGAAAGAGAGAGGGGGGGCTAAGGGGTTGCTAATGATAATTTGGGAGAGGGTGTTTGTGACAGAATCTGCACCCACATGAACAGCGCACAGTCAGCATGCAAGCTCAAATCACTTCAATAGTTTCACATCAACCAATTTAATGGCACAATCCGGGGCCAGTGAAGTTTTTATTCCAAATCCTGTCCATAATCTAATAGCCTTTGAAAGTCTGCCACTTCCCCCTGGCTGACAGGTTGTGCATTTGGATCTAATTGAATCCATTTACATCCTGCACAAATGGAAAACACATGGAGGCCTACCACCTGGTTCTGATCAGCTACCGAGTTGGGAGAACCACGCTCTTCGGATAACGCCTGATGCCAGCAGGGGATACACTGCGGAGCAAAGTGAGAGGGAGAGGAGGAAGACTGAACACCTTTTGATATTACCCTTGGCTCTAATTTAATTCAGTTTGAGTGCAGTTACCTCCTCACATTTCCGTTTACTCCTATCTGTCTGGCAGACCGTGGTCTTTTTCCAGTTGTGTAATATTTTACCACAAGGGGGAGTCTAGCCATACCCACTCAAGTATAACTGTGCCTGCTAATGTGAGCCTGCCAGCATTCATCTATTGTACAACAGTAACATTATAGTTGTAGCCTACAAGACTTCAAGGTAGAGTGTGACATCTGAGGCAGATTATTATTTTATTTTTTTAATGTTAGACTGAATATTAATGCATACCACAAGTTAGTCACACAAAAATGTCACAGGGGTTTGGTAAAAAACTGTAACAACCAGCCCAATAAAATACCTTAATTAATGTTTCACATGCGGCTACAAAAGTGTGGAATATTAGTTTAAAGACTGATTAGCAGCCTTTGCTGGTGAATAAGATTTGACAATAAACACTTTTGAGTTTGAGGCAACTGACAACTTACCCAAACTGCAGGTGGGTGGCAAAAAAAAAAAAAGAAGCCTATAATACATTTGATATTATATTGAAAGTATTGCAATGTATGACAAACTGACTAAAATGAACAGGGGAGAGTGACAACAATATTGCTAACAATTAGCATGCAATCCTATATTATACAACAGCAATGTTTTAAACAATGATCTAGCCAATTGAAAGTTAAAGTCTCTTGTCATAAGAAATAGTTTGACATTGAGAATATCAATTGTCCACTGACCATTGCCATGTCATGTAAACTAAATACAAGGCAGCAGTCGAGCTAAGGATAAAGACAAACTTTAAAACCACAACTTGTAATTTTTGCAAGAAAATGAATAAGGACATTTCCCAGCATTCTTATTTTTAGTTTTTCTTTTTTTTTAAATAGAATATGTTGTCTCTTTGATACAGTTGTGGGGACATACATTCTTGCAGGTGGGTGTCCACATCATGACTCAAGTGTTCCTGTATGCTGGTGGGTAGTGGCATGTGGAAAGTTGTGTTTTTGAGGATAAATTTAAATGCACCAGAACACAGGCTTTGTATGTGGCCTATATTCACGTGTGTCTGCAAATATGGTTAATGAGGGCAAAGAGTAACATCATGACCTTCATCACGTCCCCCTCGTGGTCCATCCCAGCCCCCACCTCACCACACATCTGGTTTGACCATCTCCAAACCCAAACCCCTGCCAGCCACCCCCGCCTGCACCTCATCAATCCTCTGTGTCATCATTGCCACACTCCTGGCTATTGCCAAAGTAAGCCATGACGCAGAGACGTGAAAATGATGAATGGACTTTTCCGGACAGGAAGCGTTATGGCTGAGGAGACACCCCACCCTCACTCCGATCCATTTTTCACTTTCTTTCCTGTGCCACGTCTCTCTCTGCTGTCTGTCCCTCTTGAGTCAATAGGAGACAAGCGATCATGTTCCAAAAATATAGCCCTCTAAAATATTTTGTTGCAAATTATTTATTTTTGTCTTAAGGAAGTTCACTCCTCCCAATGCATGTTTTCGAATGACCAACCTTTTTCTGTAATAAGTAATTTTGTGCTGGTTTTAAGAAACACTGAGGAACTGAAGACACTTTGACGGGAAAAAGGGAACATTTAAATACACTTAATTCACACGATCATGTTATATTTTATCTATCTACGTCCCACTTTTTGCAGTTTTGACTATCAAAAAAGTTTCTTCTCTCCATGTTAACATAATTCGATCTGCGACTACTTTAGTCCTCACATCCACAACCATCAGAGTTACAGGGAACCTTGGGACGTCTGTACTGTCCATTGTTGTGTCTGCCTACCCATAACATGCCCATTCACTGCTGGACAATACAGTCCATTAACTATTCTATGAGTTGCTGTAGTTTTTTGGTTGTTGATGTGAACAGAAGTCCCACTGTGTTCCACGAGAGACATAATCAATCTCAATCGCCACAACCATCGGTTACAACTTTCGCTCTGAGGCTTCTGTCCCTGAACACTGTAGAGTTTCTCATAAAGGCTCATGACTGAGATATTCATCTTAAACTTTGGTCAGACATGGTTATTACCTTTATAGATTGTAGTAATTTTCTCCACATGATTTTAATGTTACAGGGTGTGTCATGGCGTGTGTCAAGGCTTTAGGCGCATGTTTTCGAACAGAGCCAGCACTAAAAGTCCTTCCACAGTCATCGCTTGCATTTCGCCTTCATGAACTGTAGCTTCCAATATCAGACCAAAGAAACACTCCCTTGTTTCAATGTTCCTTCAGGGCAAAGTGGCACTGGTAGATATTTAAGGGATTTAAGCCTCCTTTGTTTAGGGGGCTGAAGCCACTCCTTCCCTATAGCCCCATAAAAGCATAGTATGGCAGCATAATCATTGAGCGCTATTCCAATATCGTCATCATCTTTATAACTGACTTAAGACAGGGGAAAAAGTTGAGTTTCCATCAAAGAAGTGATGAATAACATATCCACTTAAGTTAAATAAACGTTTTCTTGACAAACATTTGTTTTCGAAGCCTTTCAAATATGATTCTCCAGGGAGTTGCACAGTTTGTCTGACATCAATTATTTCAAATAAGACAAACTGCTCTCGTTAAACCCGCCACACACAGCAGGACAGATGTGAATATTCAATAAAAGACCTTAAAACTGAAGGTTTAACACTCCCTCAATGTAGACATTTTTGGATCTCTTATTTAGTATAATTTATCTTTAAGAGACTTATAAAAAAAATATTCCTCCATATTCAAAGATTCTCTTTCATGTAATTTGATTAGTGGACCAGGATTACAGCCATCCCTCCCTCATTTACTATAACTAAGAAAAAAAAACAATTAGGCTTTACATGTTAGCTATCAAGGAGACAAGGCATCCATGCACAGGCACACCAATGGATAAAACATAAAACACACACTCACATAGACACATACACACACACACAAGTCTCATTTAATCCTTTATGATGCGCCTGGAATTTGTAATGATTTTAATTAGGAAAGGTGCAATAGGAGTCTACTCCGTGGCAATGCTGACACTCCAGGGTGCCCGGAGCCAATTAAAAATATGTGCTGATCAAACAGCCTGCCCTCGCCATGCACGACTATCCCCGGAGCCTCTGCTTGCTGCAGAGGGACGGCCAAGCTCAGGGCCTCCTGCTCCCACCGAACAGGCTCCACTCCACACTCTCCTCCCTGAGATGTGTTTCAGGGCTCGGCTTCTCCCATTAGCTGCATGCTACGGTGGTCAACCGGCGACCAAGCAGCCCCATAAGAGGAATCCATCAGTTCGAAATCAAAAATCTGTGAGAAAATGTCACACACACATTTGATCCCCACAGAGATCCTTTTTTTTTTTTTTTTTTTTTTTTTTTTTTTTTTTTTTTTTTTTGGGCACAAGGGAATTGGCTCAGCCCACTTTTCCCTCACACTCTGAGTGAGAACGTCACATTAAATTAGAGTTATATGACAATTTAGAGTGACAATTAAGCCTAGTATTAATTACACTGTTTCTTTTGTTTCGAGCAATCCCTGCGATGTTGCCAGACCCAGGGGTTCCCAAAATAGATCAATTTAAATGAATCTGAGAGCGACTTATATTTTCCAAATGTTAATATTCTTGAGGAATCCTTCATCTCTGTCATATTCTTTCCCCTCCTCCCTCTATGAAGTCCCTCCTCTCTCTATCATTAGGCATCTCTGTCCCTGGTGATTAATGATACTAATGAGCATGTGCAGCCATTCACTCTGCCACACATTATTCTATCCTTTGGCCTAGGCCATGTCTCATGTGCTCCTGAGGATGGAAGAACATGGCTTCCTGGTCATATTCAGCCAAACAATGATATTAACTTATATCTTTTGCAATATCTGTGTCAGAGGGGCAAGTGGCTTGCTGGCACACATATACTATGTGGGCACAGGCATATGCAGAAACACATTTACCTTTATTTTCAACAAAGGAAAAGAAACCACAATGAAAAATAAAGTATATAGAAAAAAATGATTGCATAGCAAAGATTAACACTTTACTGTATTTAGACTACACTTTTAGTTGGCTCAATATTTGTTGCCAAATAATTCCCAAAGAATATCTAGTGCTTTAATCAAATGTGACAACTTCTTGTTATTGGCTGACCTACAGAAAGACACCATTCTTTTTTTGTTTAGCCTAGTGACATGGTGTATTGCTCTTACTTTTTTTTTGTATCTTTCTTTGTTTGGGTCTATCTATTTGGAAAATCTGATATAAACATTTAAACTAGCTTTAAAGGTTTTGAAAAGATGTGTTTCTGTAAATGCTGGAACAATCAAAGCGTAATCCCAATTTTTCAACCTGAAGCGTTACACTGAGGGTTTTCAAGAGCACATGTTGCTCACTGAACTGACTGTGTCCGCTACATTTTTCTTCTTCTCTCTCAGCATTGTTGCAATTATCTGGAATTGTTAAACTTTTAGCTTTGGCACCCGTTGAAGGCTTGTCAGGTGGGCAGCAAGAGAGATAACTGCATATTTAAAGATCCATAAAAAGGCCCTCATATCTCTGGGAGTCGTATCAGCTGGGATACTGAAATACAGCTCATCACTTTTATGTCGAAACCACAATCGGCCATTGGGATGTGAAATTAATATGACAGAGGGGCCATCTGCTTTAGGAGGGGGGGG
Source organism: Anoplopoma fimbria (assembly GCF_027596085.1). Classification (NCBI taxonomy): domain Eukaryota; kingdom Metazoa; phylum Chordata; class Actinopteri; order Perciformes; family Anoplopomatidae; genus Anoplopoma; species Anoplopoma fimbria. Next base: position 11,927,242 of record NC_072459.1, on the reverse strand, counting down.
CACAATGGCAAGTGGGAAAACTAGTTTAGGCCTTGCAGAGGACATTTTTAATTGGGCGCTTCATGTAAAAAGCATATACATGTCATATAAACTGATTCGTTGGTATGATGGCTGAGCTGGATTTATGACAGCAAGCAAAGACACATCGGGAGAAAAAGAGAGAGAGAACTGCTGAGAAGAAAAAAGTAGTCCGTGACAGACAGCTGTGCACTTTAGTTATTACTTTACAATCAATGCACCGCATCAGATAACTGTGAAGCTATGCTCAGTTTTACTCTGATTGTTCAAAAGTTGCTCGTTGTCAGAAGCCATTTTAACATGCTCTGACTTGCTTGTTATTGTTGTTGTTGCTACTGTATATAAGCATCCACAAAGGCTTTTAACCAAGCCGCACATTCTTAGTCGGGGCCTTAGCCTGCTGTGCTGCAAGGCCCGGATCAGTGAATCTCTATTGATCATCCATCAGTAACTGGTGGCCCCTGCTCTCAGCACCTTCTTGACTCAATTTACAGAGAGGTGGGTGATTGGAGGATGCTGCCATGGTTATACTCTGGGTTCATTTTCTGGCCTCAGATGTGTGGCTTTCAAGTTGTTCTACTCTGAGGTTTACACTAGTGAGTGTTAGATTTCTCTGGGTGGTCCCAATACAAAGGTTTGAGGGAAAGTCAAAGTTCAAACATAGTTTGCTCAAGTGTAAAACAAGTTTTTATAGCCAACATGCAACTCATGCCTCTATGTTATCCCAACAGCTATAATATGGATATTTATAATTCTTTGCAATAATCATTTAGTGTCAAATTCTATGACACCGTAGCTATAATTCACAGTTAGGGTAATGTCAACCGGTATTCACACACATTTAAGTCTCCTTACTTCCTTATTGTGAAATTTCATCATAGTCTGATCTCCAACGTCTATCTGCTTGGAACAAATTCTGCATAACAAAATTGCTCTCATGTCATAATGTACAAGAAGGACAAGTCATTCCACTACCAACTGAATTCCTGTGGTGTTATTTATCCATCAACCTGGCAAGCACAATCTTAAAATATCTTAATAAATCAGGCCTGACAAGCATTTAGGGAGACGTGAGTTGCGTAAAAGGAATGCAAATGGATCTGTTGATCAAAAAGGAAGAAGACACGGGTCTTGGAGATACCAGACTTGTTGTGTGGGACCCTGAACTGATCTACATGATCTCTGCCCAGCTCAGCCATGTGATACTTATGCAATGCTCCACCAACCTGCAGCTGGGGAAGAAATCAATCCCACCACAAACCCCCTTTTATTCTCTCAAACAAGAGCTTTTTAGTGACAACAGCCCTCTCGGTCACATGACCATAAAAGCATCATGCAAAACCCCCCCTCACCAGTGTCGCCCACCACCCCTCACTGCAGATGTTGGATAACAACATGGTTGATGATTTTAATAATGGAAGCACAATTTTGCTCTTGTGTTGTTAAGCCTTCGACAGCTGTCTTAAACTTCCAAGATCACAAGACTTGGTCAAGGAACATTATGACTCCATGTATGAGACAGTCCGAGGCAACGATCAGTGGGGCTATTTGAGCGGAGAGACAAACTAAGCTGTTTATTAATTTATCTTATATTTATATTATATTATATATTATCAGTGCATTGGTATTTGAATGCAACATGCTCATGAACACATCATTTTATAAGACAAATAGGCCTACACAAATGGGATAGATCTGCAAATATTCAGATCTGTGACTGCTGGTGAATCGGTAGTATTTGTAGATTTTTTTATATATTAGCGTAGAATTGCGCAAGCAGCCTCCAACTGTTGATGAATTTATGAAATATTGTCACTTTCATTGTGGGGCTGTGGGGCTGCAGCCTCCTGAGGTAATGAGGGGGTTAAAATAGGATATCAGGTTCCCTGGGTTGGTGAACTTAAAGGTAAAGGGCAAAGGTGCCAGAAGATGTCAGGTTGCAGGTTAGTGCAAATACTTAGATCTTCCATTTATATAGACAAATACAATGCATGCTATGAAGCATCATCACTGCAGCAGAGGGTCTTTCAAATTGTATTTATTAATTATTTTTTCATAGGGCCAAAATATACCCTTATATCAATTGTGTGTGTGTGTCTGTGTTTGTGTGTGTGTGTGTGTGTGTGTGTGTGTGTGTGTGTGTGTGTGTGTGTGTGTGTGTGTGTGTGTATATATATATATATATATAAGTTCGGTGCAGTTAATTGCATTGACCACCTTCTTCTGTAGGTGCTTCCCATGGTCTCACTGATGTCAGTCAGAGAAAGTCTTGATATGAATTAACGAGACCTCCTGTGAAACAGACTGTCTTTGGCCTCCTGCTAAAGCTGAAACGAGTTTGAGCACGGGTAACATCTCGACATGAATTATCTAAAAATACAACAACTATTATTAAAAATGATTGGTGTGGTGAGTGACGATCGTAGTTCTCCCCTTGAAGTGAATAAAGATCCATATTGCAGCGCCAGCCTGCAGTAGGCTTCTGGTTATGCCATATGCCACAACAATTCAAGCAGTTCTTACGTAGCCCCACCACACACACACACACACACACACACACACACACAAACACACGCACACGCACACACACACACGCGTCCCATCCCTTCCTCGGCGTTGCCAATTCATCCATGATAAACATAAAAATATTTCATGTTATTTCTATTTTCAAGAATTCTATCGAAATGCATGCTGTTGCAGAATCTAAAGTAATGCCTTAAAATAAACCTGTCCATATGTGATTATTTCATCTTTATTAATATTTCGACTGATAGCCAATCAGATCAAGCGTGCACGCACGACTGCTCACACACACACACACACACACACACACACACACACACACACACACACACACACACACAAACACGTGGGTCAAAGGCTATCCGTTGTCAACCCCACTCCAAATTATTCCGGTTTCATGACTTGACTTGACCAAACTAAACGCATAAAATCCGGTCATGCATTCACTCATTTTGGATGATTCAATTGATTTTTAAATAACAAGATCTTGCGGTGAGCTATTTAGAACGTGTTTAGCAAAAAAAAAAATAATGAATAAAATCTACTTAGCATGTAAGATGCACATAAAACTTAATATCTTGCTATTGGGTTTGTGGTAATTTTGGTACAAACTTCAAATATATTTTCAGAGAATGAAAAAAATATCACTTTCACTGCTGCAAGATGTTCCAGATGATCCACCATGCTTATAGAGTATTTTATGTGTGGAATAAAGCATACAACAATCAGTTTGTCTATTCTTAATATCCAAGGGCCCTTTCTCCGGCTGTAGACGTGGGTGGGAGGGACACACTGTCAATCATCAACGCTTCATTGATCAAGGACAATCCTCGTCCTAAAATTGGTCTTTTTCCTCAAGAAATCACTCACTCCGTATTAATTATCACTCTTTGTATGTGTGTGTGTGTGTGTGTGTGTGTGTGTGTGTGAGAGAGAGAGAGAGAGAGAGAAAGGCTGCAACGTATTACCAGAGTCAGGTATTATCATCCGTGCTCGTGCGCGTGTAGCCAACCTTTGAACAGATCAAATTGCATGCACTCACTCGAGAGGAGCCCACGATGAGAAGACATTCCAACACCTTTAGCTAAAATACAATTTAGTATTTGTGCAAAGCAGCCGACCCCCTTTGTGCAGCCTCACACAGCGGGGCGGTGCAAAGTGAGAGAATTGTCAGCTGTGGCAAATGGCGTTATGGTCACACCGAGTGGACGCAAAGAAAAACCATTAAATTCAGCTCTACGTTAATGTGTGCACGTGAAGATAATTCCACGAATATTTCCTATTTATTTATTTTTTGATTGATGTGGGTCTGAGTTAGGCGAGCAGGATATCAGGTTACACGTTATTAACATCGAGCCAGTTTGATTTGTTTCATCTGGCCCAAAAATACATCCATAAAAAAAAATAACATAAATAAAGCATACATTGTATTTTTGTCAGGCCATCTAAAGAGCTTAAAAATATAATCTTCTACAATTTTTTTCTACAAAATGTTATGAGTCAGGGGCCAATAACACACCAGAATTTGCTAATAATATAACATACATATTTATTTATTTTTGTGGCCTTGAGTATTAATAGCATCTTTGTATATTTTATTTCCCTCTGATCTGACAGTTAAATGAAACAACCACAATATTATTATTTTTTTGCAGAGTAAACAACGATACCAATTCTTACATGTGTTAGTTTAAATGCACAGTTGGAAAAAAAAAATCACAATGAAAACAAAAACAAAATGAAAAGTAAGCGAGGACCATTATCTTCTTTATTATTATTATTATTACTATTACAAAGCACACATAACATTTTAGACTATTGTAGCCTTGAGCTATCAGAAAGAGGCAGCTATTTAATGACCCAAAAAAAAAAAAACAGGGAGCCTCCCAGAAGTATAGCCTATTTAAATAAAATAAAAAAAAACGTGCAGTTAAATGGCTACCTGGTAGGAAATATTTTGGTTGCAACACATTTATGATCGTCTCTACATCGTCTTCATCTCCTGGATCCATTCAAACTTGCACACCGTAATCTAGATTCACCGACTAAAGCCAGACCACAGCTATTGCAAACAGCGTGCGATGTGTCCACCCGATTAACTCAAAGACTAATTTGATTTCAAACAAATGACTTTGTTTTAACCGCACTAACCCCACGACGACAAACCTCATGCAGCCACACTTTAAAATGGGGAAAAAACTCCATGCAGATTTTCTCCATTAAAGCGGATTTCGACAGGGCGATCCTCAACACAGCTCTTTTTCTCCCTATATACATCTCTCTCTCTCTCTCTCTCTCTCTCTCTCTCTCTCGCGCCCTCACGTGTCGCCTTTAACCTGAATTGTTTGCGAGGCTGGTTTCACTTGTGTTCATAACTTTTCATTATGATTAGGCATCGCTGGTCCACATTTATCCAAATACTAACCTCGATTATTCTAAATATCCAACATATAATTTCCCTCTCTCTGCAGTAGCCTATTCCCTTTGATTCACGCTTGACTCATATGGCTTCAGGGCCAATGGGGGTCCGCCTTTGGGGCGCCTTGAAACCACCTCTCCTTATCCCCTTTCATCATCTAACCCGGGACGCCTTGAAACCGTAGGGCCAGTTATTGCCTTTTTTTTTTCAGACAGCCCAATGCGGACTGGCCATCAGCCAATCAGAGTCTTGTTTACACTCTGTGACTGACAATGCTCTGGCGCCACGCCAGCCAATCAGATGCTTACATACAAGGAGGGATTCATTTGTAAACATTTAGCATAATGTAATAACCGAAGTCCATAGTAATAACATGAAAGAAATACTGGAATTACTGTCTTGTCTGCATGAGTCAGTGTAGAGTTTGGCTTTAACAATGATTAAAAAGCCTCTAGTGGCTCTAAAAAAAATAAAAAATAAAGATAGTGAATGATGTTCATAAATGCCCTGAATTAATAGCAAAAATGTTTTTTTGTTGTCGTTTAGATTTAGAGGGGATTTTCAGTGACAATTGAAAAACACAGAGCAACAGAGCACTTAAATTTTATGTTGCAAAATATCATTTATTCAGCTTTGGAAATGTTCAAAACTGTTTTTTGTTTTTTTTAAATATCACTAGTAAATTCATATTTTGTATTTTATCATTGTTTCTAGCACTTTGAAAATGTAGGGGCTATTTATGAAAGGCTTAAATCTCCAAGTCATATAGGCATATTTAAGAGATGTAAACATGTTTTAGTTCAATTTGGGTCTTCTTGAAGACAAAACACAGAACTGCACTTCTAAAGAGCAGGCTCATTTGGTTTTAAATTATTTACATTATTATGACCATAGTTGTAGACAGTGCATTTAAAAAAAAAAAAAAAAAAACAGGTTTAAAGTTATTTGTATATGTCATATAGGCAAAGCAATGTCCATCTGTTTGATTCAAATACATTGGGTGCATTATCCAAGTGAATTGCAATCCTGACAATTTCATATACATATTTACATTTTGTTTATTATCTCTAGCTGTAGACCTTTTATTAGGCTGTCTACTTGGCCCCTGTTCCTTTTATGCTGTGCTCATGCTGCACTGAGCTCTTTTGTACGTGATTTAAACCATCCCATGCTTTAAATCTGGCGCTTCTCTCTCTGTTTAGCATTGCCAGTCACCCTACCATTGGCCCGCGCTGCCGGCCAATCAGAACCTTCCATATCTCCGGGCGGGCGGCACGGGCTAATTAACATGCAGGTATCCGACCAATGGGAGGCGTGTTTACCCTGCCCCGAGACGAGAGGTACGCAGTTGCACCGGGAGAGACACCGCTGCTCGGAGATCCGAGCCACGATCCAGCCAGGCCGGAAGCCCCAGTCCCACAGCTTCCATAGACTGAACCAGCAGGCTACTGCACAGCCTCAGATGGAAATATTGTAGGATTTCACTATAGCCACATGGTTCATTTCAGATTTTTATTTTAAATGGGCGTCGCACTTGGCATTGCTCCTTCCCACCCTGTGTCTTGTGATCATATAATTTATTGTTATGCAAGGATTTAACATACCAGTAAGTAGTCATTTAATATTTTTCAAATGAATAAAATATTTTTGAAGGCCTGTTTCTTCGTTGTGAGAAGGCAGAGGCTGTATTCTGGTCCAGAATGCTATATGTGCCATACTGATCATTATTCCCAGTGCAGTGCTATAATTTACAAAAATAACATAACAGGATGTGTGAGGTGTATCCTACGTGGAATTAATCGATGGTTTAATGCAATTGGGCTGACAAATAAATGAATTACCTTAATTGTTACGATTATATATTTGTATTGTTACTGTAATGCTTTATATTATTATTATTATTATTATTATTATTATTATTATTACTAAAATTGATAATAATACTGTTAATAGTTAAATCATATTTTGTATCTGGGATATATTTTGGAAATTAGATTAACTATTTAATTATTGTTCGACGACCTATTTGCAAGTTATTTTGTATTTATTTATCCTGGAAACGTACAGGCAAATTTAGCAATTGTCTTAAATATATATATTTTTTTAAATATGAAGGCTATAGCTCTTTTTTTGTTAACCAGTCGGCGGGATGCCGTTTGTGGTTTTAATCAGGTCGCAGTAAACTCTAAACGGATCTTTTGCATCGGGAGAACAGGGGGAGTGTTTCCACCCGGCCCGGCCGACTAAGGTGCACTCCCAGCCCGCCTGCTCTGCCGCGGAGCACCGCCTGTCTCGTCAGAGCGTTCCGACCTTTAGAGCGTAATTTGATTTATTATCAGCGTTTCTACTTTCGATTGGATTCCGTAAATGCAATTGACAGCTGCTTAATGAATTGCATTAGGGGCGTCGATCATTTAAACGTTTTTTTTTAAAATATATATATTCTAGCGCATATATATATATATATTTGTGAGGGGTATTCTACATTGGACGCTGGAATGAAAGAAATCTACCGCGTCTGTTTTCCTATACTTAAATTCATATTAATCTACATTTCCAACATTTTGCAAAGTAGCAGTGTTTTCACGGTCTCGGTAATGTTGAATAATTTTATTTCGAGGTTGTTAGTGGACATACAGAGCGAGCTGAATGCAACAGCATGGCGAGGAGGAGGAGGTGGAGGAGGAGGTGGAGGAGGGAGGGAGGTAATGGCTGACTGCAAAGCACTTTCTCAGTATGGAGACAAAGGCAGTCCTGCTGACGGGCGGCCATTCACCTTGGATCCCTAACACAGTCTTAAAAACTGAAGACTCTGCTATCATGTGTGCAACAGAAAGGCTTCCTAGACGTTTACATGTTAAAGAACCCACATGCATGCACACACATTAGCCCAGGAAGCCTCCACGGATGAGGCTTTAGTCCCAGGGACCTTCGTGTGGAAGGATTGTATTGTTGTTGATGTGGCACCGAATTGAGGGCTCGGCTGTAACTGGCTACATGGGGAGATACTAGTGCTGAGAGTGAAATAATATATCATATGCTACTCTTACACATTGTAGAATTTCGGTTTTTTTCCCCTCCCCTGTATTTTAATATATTTTACCATTATGCTTTTATTTCGCTGGGCACTCCCTGTAACACCCCAGAGAAACACTGAATGGACCCCAAATTGAGATTCTAAAATGTAATAACTACACAAATAGCATACTGCATTAAGAAGAGTCAGTCCTGAAAGATTTTTGTTTTTAATTTGGACCTATGTTAAATGTAGCTTCCTTCTGTTTGCCTGCTTTGTTTTTAATTACTCACAGCCATCAGTGAGGCACATGAAATGAGCTGTCACGTTTAGATGATTGTTATGAAGACAAAAACGTATCTTTTAACAGTGAAATTTAATTTTAATTTATTCCAATGTTTTTTTCCCCACCTCCTACTTTTTTTACTTTATAAGGTTATTTTTGTGGCATGGCAGAGGATGTAGCCTATAATGTATTTACAACTCCATTTGATTACCTGACCTGAAATAGGTCAAGGCAGATGAAGACAGTGAGAGTGCAGTTATTCACACGCACACACACATACTGGTGTGCGCGACGTGAAAATACACACACACACACACACACACACACACACACACACACACACACACACACACACACACACACACACACACACACACACACACCGAGAGAGAGAGAGTCCATGTCTTTCAGGAGCTGATGCATCTCTGTTATGGAGCGCTATTTAATTATATTCTTATTTTAAATATAATGCCTTTTTTCTTTATGATTTGTTTCAACTTTTAAAACAGACAGCACACGTTCCTTATAGTGCAAATTGGTCGATGCATTATGTTTTTTTTTTGTTGTTGCAATTGCTAGTTTTATGATAAACTGGGTTATTTTGTAGTTTGCAGACGGTGCAAAAATATAATATAATTGTTGGATTTACGACACTTTCTTTATTAAAGATCACCGCGGTGTAAAAATGTGAAAATAGCGTGAGGTGTAATGAGAGCTGCAGGTTATGGAGGCAGAAAAACGCCTTTATCAATCCGAGACAATAGGACGAGCAGGAGAAGGCAGGCAGCGTTGTTCACCTTGAGATGAAGGCTTCCATCATTTTAACCCACCCAAACAGGACAACACATTTCCTCCTCTCTAACACAGCTATGAGGCGTTTTTGTGTTAGAGTGTTGCAGCAATCACAATTTCATAAGAAAAAAAAATATTGCATATTAATAAGCTTTCCATGGTTTTTGGGGGAGAGAGTGACAGCTGGCAACTGCTGACGTGGTAGTCGAATTAATTGTTTGAATAAAACATTGTAGGATATGAGCATTGTTGAAAAGAATACACGTATCCAGCTGAAATGTGTCAATCTGCTCGTCGTGCATGTGTCTGTGGAATATGAAGTGCTCTTCTCCATATGATGCATATTAGGCCCATAGGCTATTCCAGCCAGGCTGATCAATAGAGCTGAATGTGAGCCAGGCTCAGTGGGCTTTCGGACGCCTCGCTGGTCGTTTCTATCTGCGGTGGCTTCTTTTTGCACCACCAGTTTTAGGTAGGAATGGGTGATTTTTTTTAGCTTTATGCAAGAGAAGTCTTGATATGACAGAAAGGTAGAAACAATTATTGGAGCGGTACTAATGATTTGTTTTCTCTTACGTTTTTACTGCACTGTCAGTCTTTTTGCATCGTGTCTTTCTTAACCGGGTTTTTCCATTTTTTTTATTTTTTTTTCTCTTCTTCTTGATAATGAAAATTGCTTTGGATTTCTCCTTCGACAGAAAAGATGATCGGGGGCTACGTTTTTGGCTGGGGAAGCCTGCGATCGACTGAATGCAACACATAGATCTGAAGGAAAGGATTATTATATGGGTTGCATTTGATTTTCCTGACCTGCCCTATCCGGATTTCGGATTACTCAACATTCTTCGGAATGGAAGGACGGGATTTCGCTGCTCCGGCGCACCTCCTATCAGAGCGGGGCACCCTGGTGCACCGAGCCGCCTCTCGGATCGCTCCCTCGGGCCACGGCTCCGTACAGCACGGCGGTCACTTCACGCCGGGGAAATACTACCCGTCGCACATACCGATGGCTCCCCACTCAGGTTAGTCAAACATGCACGGAGGTTTTAATAGAATAACAATGTTATTCATCGTCAATAAATGTTTGTTTTCATCCATATTTGTCTACCTTAAAGCTGGCTGTCGTTTCAAATGCTCTTTTCATAATGATGCGCTATAAAAACTTGTGCATTAATCAATGTGAGTGATAGGCTATGGCCTGTATGTGTAGTGTGGCAAAGCAGGTTATATTTTTTTTTTGCACAAAAGAGAAGAATGGATCGGGGCTTTCTGTTTAAAATAAACGGTTGATCAGGTGTGGCTGTTGACAGAGTCTCCCTATTCTAATATCAGCTAATAAATCAGGTGAAATGTGATTATGTGACTAAGGCTATCAGGAATTTTGATAAAGCTGAATCAACATTTATAGCTTAAATATATCAAAGGTAATAAATACATCTGAGTTAAACAAATAGCCATTTGATAAGTTAGGTAAATGCCACGGTATTTATATATAAAAAAAAAAAGGAAAAAAAAGCCATTTAAGATCTGTTATGGTTTGCACGTAGGAAGTTGGACAGAGCACACTGGCACTGCTTTCCCACTGGCTCTGGGGCTGAATATGAAATGAGATTTTTGTCACTTCACGTTAAATTGATAAGTGTCACACCAGTGCAATCGCTCAACCCACCCAAAAAAATAAAAAAATAAATCCCAGGGCCATACCTAGAGCCATATAGCAAATGAAAAGCTGGCTGAACAGGTCTGCATGTGTTTACAATGTATGGTGGGTGTAGGAAGCACAACCATTGTAGAAAATCCTCTTTCTATATTGGGCTTCAAAGTGTCGAAGTGCAAATGTGTTCACAGTGCATGCATCAGGTTTAACAAGTGACTTGGATGTCTTCTGTCCAAATGTGTACCTTTAGAAACATGAATAGGCTTCACACATTTGTGTCCTGATAGAACAGCCAGAATCCATAACTCAGCTCAAAGACAGCTGAACAGAATTATCTATAAACAGCTAATATATTTTTAATGTATGGGTTTGGACATATGTACAACACACTTCCACAAGACAAAATCTTGATGCTTATAATGTTCAGTTTTTGGATTTTAAAATATTTTTTGAGATAATATATGCGCCGCCTCATATGGTTTTGGATTTAATGAAACATATAACAGTCTTCCTAATTTTGAAAAGACAAAAAAGGAAAATAAATATATAAAATATTTCCTTTACATTGTAATGTAATTGAATACAAATATAGTGTTGCTTTTTATTTTCTCCAAAAATGTAAAGCAAAAGAGATATAAATAGGTCACAACAGTGCAAATGGTTTGCATCAAACAGTTCACTACTGAAACCAGTTGCCTTGACAAAAATGTTAATGTGGATTCTAAAACAACACACGTTTATGATGCAGTGGCTGAGGAATCTTAGGTCAGTAGAAAGCAAGGAATATTTAGACCTTTAAAGTTATTTTATGTAAGGTATATCAGCTAAAATGATAAGGGCTCAGTGTAGGTGGTTGTTGTAGGCGGTTGAACACAGCATCAAAGAAACCACTGACAATGTTTTTTTTGTATTATTGCGTTCATTTTTATTTGTTTATTTGTTTTTTAATATCTCATTGAACTCTTCTACTGTTTAGAGGCAGTATTGTGGTAGGCAAATCAAATATGTTTTTTCCAAATTCATTGTGTTTTGTAAAGATTCTGAATTCAATTGAAAAATCATGCTGAACATGAGGTTTAATTAGTCATTCAGGAGAATTCATAGGCTGTTCAGTTCAATTCATCTCTCACCATTCATGCTTGCTTTTGGCAATACACAAACACACACACCCTGCCTGCGTGTGTATGCATTTGTGTTTTTTTTTCTTGGGAATGTTTTGAGAGCATGAAGGGTAATGCTGGCTTCAGGGTACAGGTGCTCCCCCAACCAGATTTGGCGTTTCTTTTGTATTATTCTGCCGCACCAACACGAAGACCGATCCTCCAAATGTCATCACTGTTCAATGAGCAGCACAGGTGGTTTATTGTTCTCCCCAGCCTCGTCAGTAACACATGGGCGTGACTCGAGAGAAGTCTATCTAATATCCTCAAGATCTGGAAAATGACTTAATTCTTTACATTTCAGGTGCTTTATTGAATTAACATGGAGAATAATTTGAGTTCACATTATATCTTCATCCCCTCTAGGCGTTGTTCGAATTATTTTGTGACTGTGCTCCGCTGAAGTACAATCTTTGATTTATTATCTTAATAATATTTGAAAATGCCAAGCCTGTCATAATGCAAATAGGTGAATGAGACATTAAGCATAATTCACAATTATTCATGGAATGTATTTTTTAAGATGGTAATTCATCAAAACAGCACACAAAGCAATTTTTTAATCCATTTGACATGTGAAAAAGAAAACTTTTTAGCTTTTTTTTCATGAATTAAGTCCAGATTTAATATAATCAAAAACATGCCAAGTATTTTTCTTTTGCAATTAATTTATTTTCAGAAGTTAATGTGAATTAGATCTGTATTTATTTCACTCAGTTTACCCAAATGAATACAAGCCAGTCTCACTATGTAAGGGCAGTCAAATGCATGAAGGTTGTCTGACCAAACTGCCCCCAGACTGTTGTTCGTCTTGACAGGGCAGGTCATTAGTGTCCCTTCAAGTGTCCCGTATGCTAGCAACATTAGCACAACTGAGCATGTTGTTTGCTGAGTGTGTTGGATCCCTTCAGTTTTCTCTGCACTTTCCCCCTGGGGACTAACTTGCACACCGGTTCGCATGAATACTTTACAAAGAGCATGAATATTTCAGGGTTGATGTAAAAATGCATTCAGAGGCAGGTTTCTGATGTGGCTCGATGAAAGGGCTCCTCTGACTTCGCAAAGGTATTTATTGCGGAGCGCTCCCTTCACCCTCGCTGCTGAAAAGAGTGATGGCAGTTGCAACACCCTGCTTTGGCATTGTTCCTTGCCGGGTTACAGAATTACAACATATTTTGGGAGGAAATCTCCTTTTCTTTCTGCCGTGCACACTGAGCGAGTTTGGTTGCAATCAGGCCCCAACAGACACGCTCCTACCTTCTTCCCCACTGAAGCGTGTTAACCTGGAACCGGTAGAGATTCTGTCAGTGTGCATTTGCCTCTGTCCATCTTCACCCTTCTACAAGCCAGTAATTTGTAATGCATGTCAGGTGGTCGGTTTATAGTTTATGCTTGCACTGTCTTCTGGGAATGTGACATAGGTGCAACTTCTCTTGTGTGTTTGCTGATACACTGACCTGTAAACTCATCCAACGCAGTTTAATTCAGCCAGTCCATTTACAAGGACTTTGAAATAGTAATTTTATCTACTTTTATCTAGTTGGAGATAGTCCTCACTTGGCTGTGAGGCTTGGATTCAGATGTTGGATAGTGTCAAAGCAGGAGACACACTGGAGCTGTCTTTACTGCCGGCATTTATGGCTGGGGGCTCATCTTTCAGCCATATTGTTCTGATCAGTCTGCTCTGGCTGAGGTGTGGCTGTTTGCAAGCAGCAGGGGGGTTCAGAGGCTGTCCATAGCTGAGCTCTGCTCTAAACAGCCCATGTAATTAAAGGTCATATTTGTGTCATCTCGGACTCCCCTTCCTTTACATCTCTCCTGTCTCCCTTTTCCATAAACTGTCCTCTCTCTCCTCCCCCCTCTATTTCTCAGGCTCCTTTCTTTCCAGCAGGAAGACCCTTGTGTCTGGGAAGCGGTGGTCTTCCTGCCACCTCTGTTTTAGCCACCCTCCCCAGCCCCGGGCCATTGTTGCAGACCCCAGCTTTGTGTGTGTTTTTACGGCTGCTGTTAAAGATAAAAAACAGTCCCTTCCACCCTTTTTTATTGTTTTCTGGTAGGATGTCCCTGTCATTCCCTTGGTTTTTATGTCCTAGCTGGATATCCGAGAAGCTTCCCCCTTCAAAGGTTAGCTATGCTGTCTGCCTTCTCCCATTTTTTTTTTCTTCCAAAGGGGAATAAATAACTTTACTGGGACTTTTATTGAACGTCTCATTGCTGGAATATCCCATGGGTCTGTGGTTGTTGAGAAGACGCTTCAAAGACAAACACAAGGTGTTTGTTGGACTGAGCAAAGGGCCGGTTACGACCGGGGTCTTTAAAAGAATAAACCTCTGTGAGTGGATTGTTTGTGAGAAGTGAAGAGTGGCTTCTTCTTCTCAACCTTGTAGCTCTTGTCTTGAGAACACTCACAGTTTGTACTCTTCTTGACGATAGATAGATCGAGGGATAATGATGGAAGATAAAATAAAAAACAGTACTTAGCAAAGTACGAAAATGATCAACAATAGCTTAAATGATGAGATGGTTTTACTGCACATGCGCCTTAAATGAGTGAAAATAAAATGTATAATTTGAGTTACCCGTGTTAAATATTACATTTAAAGCTGTTTGTACCCAGGAGCCACTGTGGTGGAAGTACAGTGACAGGATGTGGGTCTCAGGCCAAGTGCCATTTGACTAGGGCCTCGTGCACTCCCTCTCTCTTTCGCCCCGGCTCTGAAAAAACAGAGTGAGAACCTTGGACCGTTGTCAGGCTCGTTTGTGGATTGTTGTGAGATGACACGGTTCAGACGCAATGTCACAGGAGTCCCCCCGTCCCCCCCCCTGAATGGTGGAGGTGTTAGTTGGCATCCTACACCTGGCTGAAATAGCACCTTGCCCGGTGCTGCCGCCATCTGTCACCTTCCCCCGACGCTCCCACTGGAAGCCCAAATGACTTGCAAGGGCAGTCAATTGCTTTGAAAGGGTCAGTGCCTTGCATATTTCCAACTACCTTTGGTTACAAGAATAGAATGCTCTCGCCATGTTTCGAACGGATTCGGGCATCAGTATCATTTAAACATTTTTTGTTGCCACTAGATCGTCATACCAGGTGTCCAATAACCACATGTCAACAATAAGTAACAGCATCTAGAATGAATTTCACTCAGGTTACTTTTTGTGAAAACTTGACGAGTGATTTAATCAGTCACTTTGTTTTTGCATTTTTTTGCTCATCAGAAACACTGTCCACAGAAAATAAAGGCTTAGGTTGAGTGGTCTGGCTTTTGCAAGAGGCATTTGGCCAGTGAGTGGCCATGCTGCCTCTGAGACGGGCTCTTCAAACAGACCGCCACCCACACTACACCGCGTGGCACGGTGCCACAGAGCCCTCGCCTCGAGCATGGGGCGTGTACACAGGACAAACACAAAGGAGACCCACGGGTGAGATTGATGGGCAGGGTAATACCTTCCTGTATTAGATTTCAGCGTGTTGGATTTCAAAACCTTACCCATCTATTTTTACACTCAACATGAGGAAGTGAGAAGTTGCATCAAGAATCCAACGAGGCTTTGGAAGTCTTTTGTTCACTTCCCGTGACGAACACAAACGCACACACACACAAAACAAAAAAAAACAAAAAATAGCTGGACTGAAAATGTATTGTTGCAAGATTGAATAGACTGATACATTCGCCCAAAGTCAACCACTGCTGTTTTGTTTGTGATATGGATCTCAGTTTGGCTCTTTTTCCTCTTTCTTTCTGTCTCCCCCCCTCGTTCTCCCTCCCTCTGCCAGTATCAGGCTGCCTCTCATCAGGCAGCCCCAGGCCCACCTCAGCTCATGGCCGTATTGCATGTGACAGCTGTTAGACATTATTAACGGCTCAAGCAGAAAATCCAGATTACTTGTTTTTTAATTTAGATTTTATTATTGTAATCGTCCAGTGAAAAGAACAAAAAAGGGCCGTTGCCCCATTGTTGGGAGCAGATTTGTGGTCAGTGACAATAGTGTTTGAGCGTGTGTGTGGTTATGTTTGGGTGGGCGGCTTTTTTTCTTATTTTTTTCCGTGTGTGCGCTAGGCGTGTTCTCCAGACACCCCCCACTGGATGCGAGGCACCCTGTGGTTGGCTGTGAGGCCCAGACAGGTGCATTGTTAACCCTCTAACGTCTAAGTCTGTCCCTTCTCGATCTGCCACTAGTGCTCCCGGCAGGATTTCATGATCGTGATGCAGCTTGTGTAGCGGTCCCACTTTTGTAACGGTGCACTTTTTTGTCTGCACATAAGAGGATATTTTGAAAAATCACAATTCTTCTTCAGTGAGGGTGCAAATCCAGTTTTATAAGATTCTGGCTGATTATGTTTTATGTACGGTAATCATTTAAAAAGGGAAATAGTTTAACAACTCAGCAGTTGATCTTGTACAGCACTTCCTTTTTGCTTACCTATATGTCATTCTTTCTGAAAAGTAGGTTCCCCCATTTCAAATAGCTGACTATGATCCATACATTTAGATGATATGAGGTGGAGGGGCATGTCTGAGAGCTGATAAACTCAAATATGGCCCATGATTTTGGCGGGAACAGCGGGGCAGTGGTGACACAGTACCAAACAATGAGGTGTGCTACTAAATATATGCAGAGATTTGACATTAAATATACATGCAGCATGCCTCTCAAGGATGTGTCAGCCCTTTTGTGAAAAAAAACCCAACAAAGATTAGCATCAGGAATTCCATTTTAATAAGTCTCTTGGGACCGTCCAACCAGCTGCCTGGTCCTCAATCCAACGGGAACTTGTTGCTCTCACTCTTTCTCATTTTTTTTTTTGTTACTATTTCTCTCTTGCATGGATTTCCTGTGCTCCTTCTGACATTGATTAATACAAAAACAGCTCTCTCCCTCCTCCTTCTGTTATATTTGACAAATCGCTTGCTTTACGCCGAAAGATCTGTCATGTTCTCTCTTTGATCATCCATGTCTATACCATGTCTGCTCCTCTCTGTAGCCCCCCCCCACACACACACACAAACACACACTGTTTTTTTTGTCCCCTCTGCTTGGTGTGACCACTAGGCTACACTGCCTCCTCTCTCTGATACAGTATGTGTCCTGAGGATATGGGGCAAATGACTGGCTCCTCAGCAACAGATGTGTGTTTGTCTGCTGGTGCTGCATGCATTAGCTTTCTCTGCTTGCCACGCACGGCCGGCCAGTGACCTACCCTCTGGTGAATGTGGGGGAGGGGGACCGAGAGACTTTTGTGTCCGTGCACGAGAGAGAGAGAAAGAGACAGACAGACCGAGAGAAAGGGAGGAGAGCAACAGCAAGAGTAGATGCACGCTGTCACATGCTGTCATACACTTACTGGTGCATTGCAAGCAGACACACACACACATACACACACACACACACACACACACACACACACACACACACACACTGGCACGTCATACACACTCACACATCTCGCTTCCCAGGAGGCCATGGGGCCAGTGGGACAGAGCGAGCTTGAGAGTCTGGTTCGTCTGTTTACATCTAATTATAGAAACAGGACTATTTCTGCAACCACTGCTCCAGCTTTTTTTATATTCTTACGAGAGAGGGCGAGAGAGAAGTGAGAGAGAGAGAGAGACAGAGAGAGAGAGAGAGAAGTGAGAGCGAGGGGAGAAAAAAAACAAAGCTTTGACAGCCTTTTCTCACAATGGTGAACGGTTATCTCATCCCCTCAGCGCTGCTACAGTCTGCAGGCTCTCAGTACAGTACAGCAGCGGGCGGAGGGGGAGGGGGAGAGTGTCTTGTATCGTATTCTCTCATCCTCATGTAACATGAATGTGCAAATTTACGAGAAGCAAGCGAAGGCAAACGAGGCGATATATATATATATATATATCCCCCCATTAGCCTCGCTGATACACTCGGTTCACAATAAGGAAAGCAAAAAGAGTAATCATTTCTTCACCTCTGCCCCGTGGGCTCCCGCTTCGACCCGGCAGAAAGCGCTGTCCATCACGGCAGTCAAAACAAAAGAAAGAGAGTGTGTGTTGCGGATTAGCGCTGTATAAAATATATCTAGTATTAAAGAGAGACAGAACCGGTGCGGTAGTTAATCCTCAAGTTTGGAAGCGGATATCCAGCTGAGTGGCTGTTGTTAGCCAGGGGGCCTGAAGGGGGGGGGGTCATCAGCCTGGGGTTGCCAGGTGAGAGCCAAGTCAGGGGCAGGGTTGGACCGGTGGGTCCGGGCCAGACAGGTTGTAGCCTCCTGCAGGTGCTTTCATAAAGAGCCCCCGAGGCCAAATGCTCAGCCCGCTGGATGCAACCTGAGCCAGGTGCTTCCCATCCCCCACCCAAACACATAAACCAGCACATAATGGAAATGTGTGCTTGCATACACCCCACCGCCACTGCCACCACCACCACCGCCTAGTCCACCCCCCCCCCCCCCCTTTTTTTTCTATTCTGAGACATGGCAGGTGAATTAATTGTCCGTGAGTATGTAACGTATATGCAGAGATAAAGGTGCGCTGTCTGGCCGAGGCGTAGCGTAACGGCCGTAATGATGGCTCTATTGTGTTGATGTTGAGGGGGGTAGTTAGCGGCACAGCCAGCGGGGCCCTTGCTGGAGGGCTGGATAGTCTCTGATTAATAGTGGGGAATGCTTTGAAGTGACACCCAAGTGCACCGGCTCACAGGCTAATAGCAATACCATCAGTATAGGGGAGTGCTCCCTCTTCCTCAGTCTTCATTAGCTAACGTTTGCCCGGCGCTATCTAGCCACCCTCCCCTCACACGCCCGCCTCATCTACAGAAATAGTCTTAAGGAGCTCTCAGCTTTTGTTTATTTTTTGCAATTGTTTCATGATTTCACTATCATTTCTCTCTGTCATGTTTGGTAAAATAGGAGGGTTTTTTTTTTCCATTAAAGGTGGCGGGGGAGGGAAGGAAAGAGAGGAGGCCTTTAGTCACAGAGCTCCGCTGCATAGGTGAACTGTGACACGGCCTAAAGACTTGTGGGATTGATGTGGCACAAGTGGGACATGGCCGGGGACTATTCCCAGGATCCATTTTGATCTCCCATACTGACAGACGGGCTACAGCTGTGTTTGTGTGTGTGTGTGTGTGTGTGTGTGTGTGTGTGTGTGTGTGTGTGTGTGTGTGTGTGTGTGTGTGTGTGTGTGTGTGTGTGTGTGTGTGTGTGTGTGTGTGTGTGTGTGTGTGTGTGTGTGTTTAGGAAGCAGAGGTGGGATGCAGGGTTGGGTCTGTCAGCTGTTGGAGTAAAGTAAACTATTAGCGGTGGGAGAAGGCAGTGTTTCCAGTGAAGAATTAGAACCACTCCTAATTGCAGTGAGGTTGGGCTATGATTACATGCTGGCTAATGCACTGACAGACCTCTCACTTGGCTGGCTCTCACAACGCTGCTGAAATGGCTGAATGCCTTTTGGTTATACAGCGTAATGGGAGTGTGTGTGTGTGTGTGTGTGTTTTTGCTATGTGTGGGTGGCTGTCTGTGTGCATCTGTGATTAAACTTGCCTTTAAGAGTGGTTTCCTGTGCCTTTTGCATGTTTTTCTGAGTTATGTATTTTGCTTACACGCGTGTGTGAGGGTTTATTGTGTGTGTTTGCCGTGTGATAACTGTGCGCCGCTTGTTTTTTGAGTGCCTGTCGTTATTTGTAGCGGAGGCAACTTTTCTTTTCCAAATCAAAACTCAGCTGGCGCAACTGTCTCTTAACAGTACAGAAGAAGTGTGTTTTTGTGCGCTTGGGCTTTTGTGTACGCATGTGTTGTATTCGCGCGTGTGTGTGCGTGTGTGTGTGTGTGTGTGTGTGTGTGTGTGTGTGTGTGTGTGTGTGTGTGTGTGTGTGTGTGTGCGTGTGCGTATGCCCACACGGAAGGAGCAATCAAAGGAGCTGTGTGGTGGAGAGATTGTATAAAAGGAGCGAGAGGAAACGGAGTGGCAGGCAGCTGAGAGGGCAGCGTGTGGGGGTGGATGGGGGGCTGATGCAGGTGCCTAATTCTACCTCAGCCCTGGGCGTTTTATATTCCATCCATCTCTCTCTCTTCTCCACTTCTGCACGGGGCTGTTGGGGGGGGGAGCAGTAAATCCACCTGCTTCAATTACGCCGTAGATTAGCCGATATATCTGTGACAGTAATCAGAATAATAACACACACAGATGGATTTATACAGAATTATTCTGTAAATCTGTTGCATAAGTAATCAGGTAAGAATTTAAAGAGCTGTGTTCATGTTTCACTTCATAATTTAAATTACTCGTTTTTTTTTCCGCTGGTGGAACAGCTTGTTCTCAGGTGTGCAGACGCCCCCGTTTGCGAGAAGGTGCGGTTAACTCTTTTTTTCCAGCAAGTTCTGTAAATCACACCGCATTCTCAGCATCTGGGATGACAGTTATGGGAGTGTGTCTGCTGTTTCTTCATCAGGCCCTTAGGCCCGTGTTATCTCTCCTTTAACTAGACAGAAGGAATAGAGACATCATTGCGGTTTCTGTGGGGTCATGTGACCAGAGAGAGAACTTTGAACACAGAGACAGGAATTTTGTTGTGCATCTCTGCTGATTACTTCCTGGGTAAGTCATGGGTCACAGAAATGTTGAACGACTGCTCAGAGGATTTCACGAGAAACCTAAACGAGGCCTTTTATTCTAATGCGGGGGGCATTTTGGAGGTCAGCAGTAGACCGTGGTTGCTAGGGATTATAAATGGACGTGGTTTGACTGATGTGGATTTGTGTGCGGTTGTTAGGAAACAAAACGGGACATGTGCTGAGTTTATTTTTGGTGATGTGGAAGGTCTGTACCTTCCCGGCTAATGTGTGACAGACCAGTGAAGTATGAGGAGAGAAGTGGTCATCCTTGGTCACGAGGCATTACCAGACCGGAGTCGTCTGTGCACATGGAAACTGGATGGATCAATACCACTGGCATGGCGGAGGTGGAGTAAACTATGCAGCTGTGTGGGAGGGAGAGAATTGTCAGACATACTGGAACATGTGATGCTGCAGATGTCTGTTATTTTTGCTAAAGCTATGAGGTCCGGAATCAATTAACACATTTCTTTTCTAATTTTTTTTTTTTTTTTTTCGGTGGGCTGGTGGTGTACGTGTGTATAAATGTGTGTATCCCTATCTGACAGATCTCCTTTCAGAAAGTGGAGCTGCTTTGATGATCAATACTGACACACTGTCTGCACAAGTACACACACACACACACACACACACACACACACACACACACACACACACACACACACACACACACACACACACACACACACACACACACACACATTTACACACACTTTTAAGCTCGCTTTCTCATCTGTCAGTTGACAGAGTTTTCTCTCGCTCAGTGGCTTCATTTTCCAGCCAAGCAGATGGCGAACATTCAGAATGAAAGCAGATCCTAAGTCCTTTTGGATCTCCATCAATTTGTCGGTCTGTGGGACCGTCCTGCACGGGGGCTCAAGTTTCTCAGCGAGGACTGAGCCTCCTCCGATCCCCAACAACGGCGCAGTCGCTGCCTTCCTTTCCTCCACAGCCCACATATGTCCAGTCTTACGGCAGCGCTTTTTAAATCAATGATAACGTTCCATAGTGAAATAGGGAGCTCAACAAGGGCTGCTGACAGTTTCCCCCGTCGCTCACTCAGCAGATACCTCCAAACCCAGCGGAGTGCCGCTCTTCTCTGCTCTTCCACATCCACATCCTCACCCAGCGTGTGGCCACCTGCTGAGTGCGGCAATTCAAACACTCTGAGGAGCTCATTTCCGTCGTCTTCCGTCATCTTCTGTCGTCTCTCTGTCGCGCTTACCTGTAGCAACAACTTTACCACCCAGCCCCTCCGCCCCGCGTGTTTTTTTATGTGACAGAATGAGCAGGATTTATTTTCAGCATGCATGCTTAGACCCTTTAACAGGGCTGGTTTGAAGGCGCCCGGCTTTGAAGCCCGCACTCCTAACTGTAAGTGATTTTATGAGACGTGTTTCTTTGCCAGTCAGGCAGGCCTCTGCGCCACAACCAGAAAGCAGTGGGGATGCCATTCCAGCACACACCATCTGGGAGACAGTGTGCGTTCTTGTGTGTGATTATGCCCATATGTTTGTGTAGGTGTGTGTTTGCGTGCATGTGGGGGGAGAGCGTTGGTTACTACTGGCTGTGAAAGGAAAAAAAAGTTAGGCTTTTTAAGGGAGGCCTCATAATGGCCGTGCCCGCGTCAGCTGATTTATGAGCTTGTGAAGGAAATCTCCCATTTGTCACTTTTCATCTCTTTTCTCCACGTCAACCCTTTTTTTTTCTCTCTCTTTCACTCTCTCTCGATGCATTTCAGTTTTACGCCAAACTTCCAATGCTTCCAGAGAACGTAGAGGAAGGAGAAGAGAAGAGGAATGCTGTAGTATAGGGAGCTGCTTTCTTTCTTCATCTGGTTAAAACCATGTTAAACATAATGGTTGTCTTAGTGGATATGTATTAGTAAGTATTTGTAGGTGTTGACATGCCAACGTAATGTATCTTGTTTGTGCTAAGGATGCTGGCCATTAGGCAGTTTATAGTTTCTGCCTTTTAAATAATTCAAAGCACTCGTTATGATGCTGTTTCCCCACTGTACTGTGGTTTGAGCATTATTGCAGGAAACAGGAAAAGAAAACTAGAGACTTCTTGCTGGGGGGTCATTGCTTCTGGCGGCCTTGCTCGGACTGACAACCCAAACTCAGCCTTCAGTTACATCGCAAAGTTTTGTGAGAGCATCCTGCACGGTTACGACGCTATAGCGGTGACAAAATCTGTCCACAGACACATAAACACCTGGCAAAGTACTCAAAACCACTTCTGGGATAGTCCTGCCAAGTAGGCGTCTCCAGGACAACATTTTGCCATGATGACTCACACACAGACTCACGAGGCTAGCCCGTACATTACCGCGCCGGGGTCCCAGTAAGGTCAACTGCAGTCTGGAGCATTACTGTGTGTGCGTGAATGTGCACACATCGTTCTGTTTACGTGCCAGTGTGCACCTTACTCACTCGGTTGCTAGCTATAAATCTGCCTCAACCTTTGCCGGCCCGCTGAGGACTCAGCAGGAGCGGTTGGGGGGGGGGGGGGGGTCACCCTTTACTGAGGGGGAGGGGAGGGAGGGAGAGGCTAAAGGGTTAGAGGAGAAGAGAGATAAATGAGGGAGGGGGGCTTAATGAGAGCCCTGGCTGGCATGATTATGGTACAGGCTGATAGAAATCAGGATCTTTCTCAAAGAAGTCAATTAACCCCCTCCCCCCTTCCATAATTATGCATGGATGCTCCACTGGCTCTTTACTGATAGGGCTGCTCCGCTCAGCTCAATATGCAGACTCATGCTGCCTGCGTCTGCAAGGGCTTTTGTGTATTGTGAGAAGCATTCGTCAAACTTTTTTTTTTTTTTTTTTTTTTTAGAATCTGCTGGCAGTCTGCTTTAAACTCAGGAATTTATTTTGAACCCCCTCGTCTTTTCTTCTCACCTGACAATCTGAGCGAACCAGTACTGGGCCAAGCCAGGAGGGGGCTCCACCCCAGGAGGCCCTCTGGTCATTAGTGCATTAGAGGCTAGATGATGGCTGAACTCTGTGATCAGAGTAAATAAGCAGTGTTGTATTATGTCAACACGACCAGGCGGCTCCTTCACAGCGCCCAGTGTTGACATAACTGCTCTCTTATCTGAGGAGCGCAAAGCCAAGCCCCACAATAGAACACTGTGCCAGAACAAATACAGTATGAAGATAGAAACCACACTCTCCGACACACACACACACACACACACACACACACACACACACACACACACACACACACACACACACACACACACACTGACTGGCTGTGAGGGAATGTGTTGCATGGCACTTGAAGTCAAAGCTGCTGCTGATGCCGGCATCAATATGGCACAAAACAATGTATATCTGATAAAGCAGGGCAGAAGTGGAGTCAAGTTGCGGTCCTGTTCATGGGCTGTTAATGCTACCAGACCGCCTGGTGTTCATGTGAGCTCATGAAAATAATGGGGTGTTTTAGGATGTCAGTAATCTGGATGAAGGTCCTGGACTCTGCTCGTACTGTGCAACTTGGCGAAGAATGAATGCCGGCCTGACGGTCATGAGGCCAGCTGTCTGTCGTCGAGCACTTCGTGGAAGTTGCTGCTACAGCTATCACTTGTGTGTGTTTATGTCAAGCTGAGCAGAGAGAAAGAAAAGGGAGAGAGGGTAGAGAAAAAAGAAAAAAAAGGATTCTGCTGGTTTGCTTTTCAAACCGTTGTTTAAGTACCTGTGTCACATTTGCTATTTTTCTGTGTCAAAACATTTCAGTAGGCCCCTCTTCCCCTCATTGCCTCACATCACCCTAATAACTCTTCTTTATTCTCCTTTCCTGTCTTCCCCCCGCCCCTCCCCCGCCCGCCTCCCCCTTTCCTCTCCATTATGGCCTTTGCAAGGTCTAGTCTGCAGCTTGGCTCACACTGGCGTCGTGATAACCTGCTGAAAGCTGTTGATCTCCTGTGGATATGAGGACACCCAGCTGAGGTTTCTCTGCGCTACCTCTCGCTCGTGCTTCTTCCCCTTAAACTCCGCAACCACGACTCGCTGTCTTCCTTCCACGGTTTCCCAAATATCATTTTTCCTGGTCAGGCTCGCCACATTGCTCGCGGCTTTCTGGCCCAATGCGTATGTGCTGACATGTTTTATGACCAGCAGAGCTAAGTGTATATTAAAGAAAAATAAGAAAAGCCAACATGTGAACTCATAGGCACACTGATCAAAGTCGGTTTAACGGTTGCTCTGGGATGGAGTTATTTTTTATTTCAGACCAAAACACTGCTCGCAGTTCTATTGAGCAGTCAGAAAATATATGATTTTAATTTCTATCCTGCTAACATGTATACATAAAGGGGCATTTTTGTACGCCTTTTCAGTGGGTGTGTATCTGTGTGTGTTTGAGGATGTGCTATGTCAAACAAAACGAGCAGCTGCAGCACATCTGTTAACTTCGATCAGATGCTTCAAGCCTTCTGTAGCCCCACAAGGCCTCCCTCCTCCTCTGTGCCGTTTCTGAATACGACCTGCAGACAAATACCGAGTGAGGGGAAGATGACACGTAACCGTCGAGCCCGCCCACCTGTCCAGCAGACTAGATGTGATCACCGCAAAGGAGACAGATGAGCGCAATGGTAGCAGTGCAGCCAACCAACCAGACAGACAAGCCATGAGCAGTTGATCAAGATGATATCCCTCCCCTCCGTCTCCCTGGTTTGACCTTGGGTTGTGCCTTTTCCTACTCCTAGCTGTTAAAGCCTACATCAGGCTGACCAGCTGGAGAATGGAGAAGGGAGAGGGGAGGCATTTTATGGCCGCCCTGCTCTGTGTTACACTTCATCTGCTCATGTTCGTGCGAGGATGACCTTCTCTCTGCACAGATTGCAGGAAATGCTCCTAATTTTTCCTCATCTCTACTCAAGTGTGCTGCTGCAGATGTTGAGCAGGCCTAGCATTCCATGGATGACCAATGTCAGCAGTCGGGAGACATATCTCATCGTTAAAGCCCAGTTTGTCAGAAGCATTTCATAAAATAATTTACTGTGTGATATGGCTGACCTTGCACACGCCTGACAGTGTAGGCTGCTACAGTGAAGGAAGGCGGTTATCTGTATTGGCCAACTGTCGTATTGTCCTTCTGGCTAAGAAGCTTTGCAACCACAGAAGTCAAGGAGATGCACGTGTATTATACAGTGTGTACTTTACAAGGTAATACTGTATATCGTTTGGCCTTGGCTACCCAGGTGCCTTCCCTCCCCTTGTCTGTAGGTTATCAGAACAAAAAACGCTTGCATTTGTCTTGGCTAACGCTACAAGAATTAAA